>NW_017386025.1:891272-941221 GCF_000237925.1 Schistosoma mansoni | reverse complement strand
AAATCTCCACAAAACCCCTTCTATAATTAAAAGAATAATAGCTCAGCTGGTAATATTTTTGTTACTAATTATTATTCCTACTAAATTGGAAGTTTATAAATATGACTCAGTCTAAAGAGAGTTTGCATCGTGAAATGTAGTCCGTACTGTTTGTTAGTTCGGAAACCCACTGCAATTTAAGTTCATGGCTCCACATGATATCTGTCCATAAACCTAATTTACAGTGTTCATCCAATAAAATCGACGAAATCTATCTAGGACTCTGGTTAAATTTTTACCAATCAAAGCTTAGAATACTTTGTTCATTTTTATGGTGATTAAAGGTCATATTGAGCTCAAAGAAGTTTATGAGCCAGATTTTTTAAGGGGTTCTTTATCTATTTGAACAGTTTGTTTACTTTTGATGAATCTCACTTGGAACTAGTCTGCATATATTTTTGAATATAACATATATCACCTTAATGTGTATTTCAACGGACAATGTATGATAAAATAATATTACTCAAGTACTCATGCTTAATCCAAGTTCCATATTACAATCTGATCTTACACATCTCCTATAAACTCACCAAACTGTGTTATAGTTTGATTGAAATCCTGGGAATTCCATACACTTTTTATATATAGCTTGAGTTCTCAATTTTAGCTCTACCAACCTTTACTACTAAGATTTAATTCTAATTCTAATTGATAATAAAACCTGCTTGATATTTAAATGAAAATGATCATTGTCTACTATGTACAATTACTTGATTTTATTGATATTTTATCAAGACAAGCACTAGCAGTATTTTTTTATTTTCTGTAGAAAATGAAAAAGGAACCATTTTTCCAAACTTTATACCAAGGTATATTTCTTGACTCTAAATTTTGTGATGAATGCGATCATCGGTAAGTAACTGAAACTATCAATTCTGTCTTATATTTATCATTTATGATTGAGATATAACTGGAGAATAAAAATATTCTTTGTTTGCTACAATATACCAGTAACTGAAGATTTTTGAATGCCATTAGCTACTCGATGGATATGCTATTCACAAACTGGATCATGTTATTCTAGGTAAATAATTCAGAATTAAAAATTGAGAAGCTGAGTATAAACTAGACTATAATTCATTCCATACAATTACGAACATTTTACACTTAGGAAGAAAATCACATATTCAGTAGTAAATAACCTGGGTGTCTATTTTTCGACGCTCAGTGTCTAATCACATCTTACTTTCAGTGGAGCTGTACATCAAATTGTTTTTCACTTGTTAGTTCTTGAAAACACACCATACTTATATATTAAGATGAAATGCGATATTTGTAGCAAGCCCATTCAACTACTGTATTTTTTGTGTGCTCTCTGTAATCCTAACATTTAACCCACTGTAAATTTATGTGTGAGTCTGATTGAGCGCATGTCTGCACATCAATCCTTAATCTGTTCTCTTATTGGTTGTAAACAAAGACAATCAATAATTTATCCACAATCCATTAACACTCAAAAATATATATGGATTTTTAACACTCACACACACACACACACGCTTGTTTTCCCGGTGTGCTTGCTATCTGTACGCTTGCGGATTTTTACCGAGCTTCAACAATAAACTATCTCTACAACTGGTGTTCAGGCTTTTGAATAATCTCGAGTAAACCCGTAATCCTACTAGGAGATTTAGCCTGCAGTAAATAATCAGTTAGCGGGATATTATTTATTTATTGGAGTCAGATATAGAGGAATTAATCATCCACAAAGTTGGTGAGCCGCATTTTGAACACGCACCATTCTTCAACATATTCATTATTGATGAATTCCCTTTTCATGACTTGACATTTAGCTTCTGTCAGAAAAAAATTTATTTTTGATAAAATATTTCATGCTAGTTATTAATAAATAAATAAATTCTATATAAACATTCTATAGATTCACTTACAATTATTTACCTCACTCTATATGAGGTTGTCAAAATCGGTTTCAATTCCATAATGTTAAAATTAAACAAGATATAACAAATTTGGTTAATCTCCTTATTGAGAATTTATAAATTGTTCATTGAAACAATAACATAAAGCGATTCACTACTGTGGGATGGGATAATAACTTAACTTGTCTGTATTTTAAAATTTGTTGGAAGTTTTGAAATTTCTAATATACTTTCATGTTTTTAGGAGTTAAGAATGTATATTTTTCTTTTCTAATTAATACTATTGTCATTCAGTGGTCATTACTCACTTACGCCTGTTACTCCTCGTGGAGGAGCATAGGCCGCTCACCAGCATTCTCCATCCAACTCTGTCCTGGGCAATCCTTTCCAGTTGTTATTCATCCTTTTCATATCTGCTTCTATTTCCAGGCGTAATGTGTTCTTTGGTCAGTTACTTACTTACTTAAGCCTGTTACTCCCAATGGAGCATAGGCCGCCGACTAGCTTTTTCCAACCCACTCTGTCCTGGGCCTTCTTTTCTAGTTCTATCCAGTTCTTGTTCATTCTTCTCATGTCTGTCTCTATTTCTCGGCGTAATGTGTTCTTTGGTCTTCCTCTTCTCCTTTGACCTTCAGGATTCCATGTGAGGGCTTGTCTTGTGACGCAATTAGGTGATTTCCTCAAGGTGTGCCCAATCCACTTCCAGCGCTTCTTCCTGATTTCTTCCTCTGCTGGAGTCTGGTTTGTTGTCTCCCACAGTAACTTGTTGCTGATAGTGTCTGGCCATCTGATCTGAAGTATCTTGCGTAGACAGCTGTTAATAAACACTTGTATCTTCTGGATGATGGCTTTCATACTCCTCCACGTCTCCACCCCATACAGTAGAACTGTCTTCACATTTGTGTTGAAAATTCTAACCTTGGTGTTGGTTGACAATTGTTTTGAGCTCCAGATGTTCTTCAGTTGTAGGTATGCTGCTCTTGCTTTGCCGATCCGCGCCCTCACATCTGCATCTGATCCACCGTGTTCATCAATGATGCTGCCCAGATATGTAAAGATTTCCACATCCTCCAAAGCTTCTCCGTCAAGTGTAATTGGATTGGTGCATATTGTATTGTATCGGAGAGTCTTACTTTTCCCTTTGTTTATATTGAGACCTACTGCTGCTGAGGCTGCTGCTACACTGGTCGTTTTCTCCTGCATTTGTTGTTGCGTTTGTGATAGAAGAGCCAGATCATCCGCGAAGTCTAAATCGTCAAGCTGCATCCTGCCTGTCCACTGTATCCCGTGCATTCCTCCAGATGTTGACGTCTTCATAATCCAGTCGATCACCAGGAGAAAGAGAAAGGGTGAGAATAAGCAGCCTTGCCTAACACCGGTCTTTACCTCGAACGAGTCGGTGAGTTGTCCTCCGTGGACGATTTGGCAGTTTAGTCCATCATAGGAGTTCCGTATGATGTTGACTATCTTCTCAGGCACGCCGTAGTGTCGAAGAAGCCTCCATAGTGTTGTCCTGTCCACGCTATCAAATGCCTTCTCGTAGTCGATGAAGTTGATGTAGAGTGATGAATTCCATTCGATTGATTGTTCCACAATGATACGTAGAGTTGCGATTTGATCTGTGCACGATCTATCCTTACGAAATCCAGCTTGTTGATCTCGAAGTTGAGCGTCCACGGAATCCTTCATCCTGTTTAACAATACTCTGTTGAAGACTTTTCCTGGTATTGAGAGGAGAGTGATGCCCCTGTAGTTGTCGCACTTGCTGAGATCTCCTTTCTTTGGTATCTTGATGAGAAGTCCTTCTTTCCAGTCTGTTGGTACATGTTCTTCGTCCCAAATCTTACTGAAGAGGATGTGGAGTATCTTGGCAGTTGCTGTTACATTTGCTTTCAGTGCCTCTGCCGGGATGTTGTCTGGTCCCGCTGCTTTGCCACTCTTGATTTGTCTAATGGCCATGCTGATCTCTTCAATTGTTGGTGGGCCAAAATCGATTGGGAGGTCTGTGGGTGCCGCTTCGATGTTGGGTGGGTTCAGTGGAGCTGGTCGATTCAAGAGTTTTTTGAAGTGTTCTACCCACCTGTTTCGTTGTTCTTCAATATCGTTGATTACTTTGCCTTCCTTGTTTTTCACTGATCTTTCTGGTTGACGGTAATTTCCAGCAAGTTTCTTTGTTGTATCATACAGTTGTCTCATGTTTCCCTCTCTTGCAGCCTTTTCCGCTGTCATCGCTAAATCTTCCACATATTTACGTTTGTCGGTCCTGATGCTCCTCTTCACTTGCTTGTTTGCCTCTGTGTATTCGGCTTGTGCCTTGGCTTTTTCTGCTCTTGTTCAACTGATATTGATTGCTACCTTCTTGTTCCTCCTTTCTTCAATTTTATCCAGTGTACCAACAGTGATCCATTCCTTGTGATGGTGCTTCTTTTGGCCCAGAACCTCTTGACATGTTGAAATGATTGCCTCCTTGATACCTTTCCAGTTGCTCTCCATGTTAGTCCCCTCTCCATTGAGTAGATCATGAAAGGCCTGGAACCTGTTGCTGAGGGCTATGTTGAATTTGTTGAGTTTGTCAGCATCTCGAAGAAAGGCCGTATTAAACTTTTGTGATGTTGTCCGCGCCATTGTCCAGTGCTTCTTGAGTTTTAGTTTCATCTTGACGACCAACAAATGATGATCGGATGCTATATCAGCTCCTCTTCTGGTTCTCACATCCTCCATCGTCCTCCTGAACTTTTTGTTGATGCAGATATGGTCGATTTGATTCTGTGTAGTGTGATCCGGTGAAATCCAAGTGGCTTTGTGTATGTTTTTGTGTGGGAATATGGTGCCACCTATGACCAGTTTATTGAAGGCACATAGGTTTGAAAATCTCTCACCGTTTTCGTTCCTTCCTCCCAGTCCATGTCGTCCCATGACGTCTGCGCATCCAGTGTTGTCCATTCCAACCTTAGCATTGAGATCTCCCATCAGAATTGTCAGGTCCTTGGTTGGGCACTTCTCGAAGATCGACTGCAGCCTATCGTAGAATTGGTCTTTAGCGTCTTCATCATAGTCGTTGGTAGGCGCATAGCGTTGGATGACGTTCATTGTAATGCCCTTTCTCTTTGTTTTGAAGGAGGCTTTGATGATCCTTGGTCCATGAGATTCCCACCCTATAAGTGCATTTTGTGCTTTTCTGGACAGCATCAATGCAACTCCTTGTGTATGTGGGGCATTTTTTTCTTCATGACCGGAGTATAACAGAAGTTCTCCTGAAGACAGTCGTTGTTGTCCAACCTGCGTCCAATGTGTTTCGCTGATTCCAAGCACCTTCAGGTTGTATTTTCTCATTTCTGCAGCAATTTGAAAGACTCTTCCGGTCTCCCACATTGTTCGGACATTCCATGTACCTATAAAAATTGTCGTTCTGGTTGTAAGAAGGTGCATTGGCCTCATGACTTCCGAAGGAACTCGGCTTTCATCATGAGACGTCATAATTATTTCTTCAACTCCCAGGGCAGATTTTAAATGGTTTGAATGATTTTTTCTGGTTAGCGTTTTTTTAGCGAGTTGATTTTCTACGGGATGGGGTCGCTAACCCCATGCCCAACCCTCCTTTACCCGGGCTTGGGACCGGCAGTAGCCCCTGGAGGAGCTACAGGCGGAGTTTCTTTGGTCAGTGGTGGTCACTAAATAATTTTAAAAGAGAAAAAAAATTATAAATTAAAAATATTGTTCCTGTTCATTTCATTTTAAAAACATTAAGTTTAGCTAAGGGATTTCTTTTCAACGAATTTATTATCAAACTGTACAATTGTATATATACATTTGGGATTTGTAAGTAATTATTCTGCGAGAACATTGAATAAACATGATTATGTTATGGGAAGATTCATATTTCCTTATGGAATTAGTATTCACAAATTTCAAATATATATATAATTATCAGAAGTGGGTTTTGTGGAGATTTTAGTAATTTTATATAGTTGAAATCATGAGTCAATTGAAGCTAGACCTCAGCTGAGGAGTCCCACAATAGGCCGAAACGGCCGTCCAGTAATTCCAGGTTTTCCATGGTGGTCTAGCTTTAGTTGACTCATGATTTCAACTATATAAAATATATATAATTGTACAGCTTGATGATAAATTGATTGAAAAGAAATCTTTTCGTTGAACTTCATTTGATTTTAATTTAACTGCATTTGTCGTTTTGACTGTTTATATGATTAATGCTATATTGTTGTATTTAGTACACTGAACCTTAGAGACAGTAATATTGTCCCGAATTTCCAGCCTGTCATATGAACCTTGAATTTCAATAGGCTTCTAGGGTTGATATATTTCTGAAGACAAAGAAGGTTTTATTGTTACCAGTGACCATTGAATTTTTCAGCTTTCGGAAAGATTAATAACTTGGATGGTTGGCTAATAAGGTTATAAACGAGTATAAGTGGATTGACCTTTATGTTTTTCTGAGGCTTTCTGAAATAGATAATAATAATTTGAGCCTCTTGAGACTCTTAAAAGCTGTCACAGTTATGATTCTACTTACAGAAAGAGGTTTCTAGACAAATGGAAAATTTAGTAGACCATGTTTCTTGGTATTTCCGTTTTTTAAACTGTAAATTAGCTGTTCCCGCGCACAAACATAATCGAAGTCTTATTCAAATCCTGATGTCACATTGTATGAGCGGTTGACATAGTGTCAACACTAAAATGAAATTGACTGAAATCGTCATTTCAAAACTAACCTTGTTTATTGTATACATTTGTTATCATTCACAATGCCTTTATTATACTTTAATCTGTAAGTAATACATATTTCTTATTTACAACATATCTTTCTATTCAGTTACGATCGTGAAGAAGTATTCAGTGCAATTAATTTAGCAGTTAAAGCTAATGATTTACACGAAGCTTTAAATCAGTTCGTTCGTGGTGAAGTACTTGAAGGTGACAATGCTTATTATTGTGAACGTTGCGGTGTTAAACGCCGTGCAGTAAAACGTTTATCTATTCACTCACTACCTCCAGTACTATGTTTACATCTGAAGCGTTTTGATTTTGATTGGGATCGGCAAATACCTATTAAATTTTCGCATTATTTCAAATTCCCAAGACAATTAGACATGAGTCCATATCTAACTGGTTCTACACTGGTAAGTTGTATGAGGAGTTTTTTAATTAATTAATTCATATATATATATTCTTCTGTACAATATTGTCATACTATTATTACACAAGTGAATAACCAGTTACTAATTACTTTATGTATAAGCGTACAACTGAAATCTGTAATATAATGGATAACGATGCTATCTGATGATCAGTACCTTGACGTATAGAGGAGGGGTTTATTCGGTGTCCCATTATTTTAAAGTCGAATACGGACACCAGTCTCGTAATATAATGAAAGAAAAATATTTCTACTTCAGATGTTTACCAGATTATTAGCTCCTTTGTTTTTATTACTTTCTCTTTTGATCAGCTTTTGACTATATGAACAAAATGTTTTGATGGTAGATTTTACTCTATCTGTTGATCAGTAACTGTTACCTCCAACCATCTTTTTTACTCATATACTTATTTGATTACTGGCATCACTGTGTAATAATGGTAGTAATTGCACTAATAATATAGCAGTATATTAATATATTTAATTGATTATTATTGTTACTTCCATTGGGACAGAAATTTCGGTCTTCTGCATTTTTTTCCTCACATTCATCAACTTCGGCTTTATTACAACGTGAAGCCAAAGAAGCCACATTTACACCTAACGCAGCAAATAAACAGCATAACGATGTAAGTAACATGTTTACTTTTATCTGTGTAATAATTTGTTAAAAATCTATATCTGATGCACAAGAGAATGTTCATTTATTACTTAAATATTCAAGATGTTTAGGTTTGTTAGTAGATTTTAAAGCTCAAGTCTTGTTTCTTTGTATAATAATTTGTAATCCTGTTGTATATTGCAAGGGTTACAGTAATCTAATCATTTATTTGATTGTAATCTATTTAGTAATTTCATTGGAACTCATAGGAAATAATCTTGAACATTATATTCAATTACTTGAGAAACAGTTAAACTTTCCTTATCAGAAAAGTTAATATTCATTTCAGATACCTTCTATAAAATGTTTTGATATTTATTTGTTAATAATTTCGTGTATAAAATATATATTCTGTATAAATATTTTATTCAGACAGTCATATGTTTTCATCATGTGTTCACTGATTTTGTTACTTGTTAAAACAACTGACGTGTACATAGTAATTTTTTCTGTTTGATCACGCGTAATCAGAATTAAATTATAATCTTTTGAACCACCCCTTATCCTTAAATAATAATTTTTTTTGGTAATAATGCGTTTATCGAATAGTAATTTTCTATGCACGCCAGCTTTAAGAAATTTAAGTGACAATGATTTTCGATCAATAAGAGAAACCGTTATAATGCTGCAGTACTGAAAAACTTTGAATTACTTTAACATATCAATTAAGCTGATAAAAATTGTCATATTTATCTAAACTTATGAATAAATCACTGTGGTCAGACAATATAACTGGTATATTTATTTAAAGCTAGACATATGATGAGTTTAACATTGCTATAATAAGTAACAATTTACACTTTAGTATATTAGAATTTAGGAGAAATAAGCGAGGAACATTTATTTAGGGGGTATTTTCGTAATTTTTGATTATGATTATCCATAATTCTATGCCGTCAACTAGTATATATATAATCTTAGCAACAGTAAATTACAAGTTGTAAAGTAGTTGATAAAGGGCTCCCTTATATATAATTTCACACTTAGCACAACTATTTGCCATCGTACACAAGAATTATGTTGATCGAAGTATTTTCTGATCTAGACGGATTACTCACAAATGCGGATCGATTATAACGACCTACATCACACTTCCAGTCATTATAATTCCATATTAATGAGTATGAAACTGAACTTATGGAAGAGTATAGAATTGGTTAACGTGATTACATACGATATACTATAGGATGTCTGTATTACTAACTATACACAAACTACATTCTCTTTGAAAATACATCACTGTTATTTATTTATATGCATTAATACATACATATAAGAATACCAATACAATAAACGGAATACATTTAAGTCTGTTCAAGGGTTGCTCTTAAAAGGGCCTTTATCTGTCTCTTAATTCTCAGTCCATACACATTCTTTGTCTACGATTTTGTATTTTTCGATGACGGTATGCTTCATGACAAATCTGATTACACAATGTTTTTCGTCAATCGGTGGAATTTCATAAATGTACGTGTCGCCTCCACGAAATTGGTATTGTTTTGTTCACGAAAGTGAGTATTTGGTTAAAACAATCTTGACCATTTTTGCCTCTACAGTAATAAATAATCTTGTATGTATCGATAAAACGTGGCATCTGACACCTCGATAATAGATGGATAGTTTTGTAAATTAAAAAGTGCATTTGTTAAATACAAAATTCCATCTGTCCATGTTTTTATTTGCCATCTGACGGAAGAACAGCTGAATATTTTTCCAGATTGCAGCCTCTTTACTTCTAGCTACAGTTGTCAATTAAACATATAATGTTCCATGAAGACCGATTTCGTCCAAGAGAACAGTAGTCAAAATGAATTGATCCATATTAGCGTAGAAAAATTACTGCAGTTCATTATCTTCGTCCATTTGATTCTCTAAGTCCAACAAGGGATGTAATTTGATGTTGCAGCTTACCATCTCCTACATTTCATTAACATCGATATACGCATTGTTTTCCTGGGATATTGGCCCGTGAAAAAACTTTTTGTCACATATTGAAGGGATTCTGCAGAGTTAGTAAACCCTTCAATGCTATAAAATTGATCAACGTACATGCATCATTTAAGATAGGCAGACCATGTAGCTTATGAAAGGTAAATTATTAATGTTCAGAGTTTAGAGAAGAAGTGGTTATCGAAGAGATCATTTCTTTTTATGTTACTTTTTAAAAAGTAATAGCCAATATCTAACTTCTAAAAACTATTCATTTTATTGGACGAAACGGGATGGACAACGTCTTAAGATGGGGTAAAAAATTCTAAAAAAAAACAAAAATTACATTTTTGTATTATGACCATTAATCATAAGTCTATTGATTAGAAATTTTGTTGTTATAATTCTTATAACTACTACCACTAATACTGTAGTGAACAAAAATTAGGTGTGGGTAAACTAATTTCCTTGTTTAATGCAGAATGACAGAGTGCCTCCGTAATATATGAGAATCATACAATAAATAAATTATTCGCATGTCTTCCATCGGTTGTCTCTTACATGCTTCATGATTCTTCCAATTCTGTTGTTATTACAATTGCCTTCTGTTTCTCTTTCTATTCTCTTCAATTTATTCTTCTGCTAGCAGTCATTCCACTTCCGATTGCTGCTATATTCTAATTATATCTGTCTGCACGAGTAGTATGCACCACACCATCACACCTATTTTCTTACTTTCAATTAGTACTTTTACCTGTTATATGTAGTTATTCGATCTATTTGATTGTGATCATTGCTTTGACTAGTTTAAAAAAGTCCTTATTTAGATATTGATGTATAATATAGTAAAGCCTTTTGAAGACCTTATTAAAAACACCTTTGTTCGCGTATATGTGTTGTTCTAATTTGTTTAGTGTTTAAAAATCAATTCGATTGTAAGTCTTGGAAATTTTCAAATTTAAGAATGTCTTGCATAATCTAATGAATTTGTCTTTAATCTATTTATCACCTGTTAATTTCTCTTGGGAATGAGATTTCTTGTAGTAATTTATTACTGTTTTACATCCGATCCTAGTGTCTAAACGAAAACAGAAATTACAGTGTGAAATTTGTCTCTACTTTTATATCTGTCTATACAAATCGTATAATATGCTGCATATGTTATTTATGCTTTATTGCAATATTATTGATTCAATTTTTTTATTGATTTTAGAACGATGTTACTGATTTTACTGATGAAATTGGCAATGTAGAGAATCCTGTAACATTTTCCAATTCTCCACCGTCATCACCAACATATTCAACGGATCATTTATATGATGATTCTGATAAAATAATCAATACAACTAACCTGACTGATAGTAATACTAATGATTTGACAAATATCAACACAAGTAATACATTAACTAACACACTAACTTCAAATGTATTTTTATCATCAACATTGGATAATCAAAACAAACATGAGAATTTATACAAACTTATCGGTATTGTTGTTCATTCAGGACAGGCTAACTCTGGTCATTATTATTCATTTATCAAAGATCGTCGACAATGCAAAAGGTTAGTTTATGTGTTCTTTTTTTATCGCGTGTAGATATGTTTTTCTTATTTGTGTCTATGAGGAAATGGGAAATTTACTAAAAATATATGCCCTGTAATTTAAATATTAACATTTATAATGTTCAACTGTAAAACGAAATATTTTTCTGAAATATTCAATGTATTCGTGTAGATTATTATGTGTTCGATTAAAAGTATAATAAATTGTATTTTTAGCATTTAGACTATGAATTCAAACATGAGATTATCAGTTAGAGTTAAACTACACCAGTTTAACACAATGATTTTTTATTTTCTCGGTCTTTATCCTAACGACTACTCTGTTAGCTTATGCTTGGACTATCTTGATATTGCCATTCACCCACAAATGTTTATAGGAGTTCTATTTTGGCTAGCAGTGGAATTCATAACTCAAAATTTGACTTTTTTGTATATAGTAGGTTAGAAGATAACCCGTTGACGTTTGAAACAAAAGGTACTAGATTAATGTCTCAGTGTGAACATCAGCACCTGGGTACAATCAGCTGATGAGTTTCAAATGGAACGAAACATATGTCTTAGATTCCACTCTTAACCAAGACTTAACTTCAATAAAATATGTTAGTTAAAGGGTGTAGCATTGAACGTTTTTGCGTCCTGCGATTTCAGCTCAAATTTTAATCTACATACAAACTATGTGAACAAGTACAAGCTAAATTATTCAAATTTGTGGCAAAATGTGCTTATGAAGAGTTATTAATACACCCTGTTTAGTGTAATGCTTTAATCGCTAGGTCTTTGCGACACTGCTATTAAAAGTGTATCTGAATATTTGAATTTTCATCAGCGTTTCAATTAAACATATAAACATTTCATTTGGTAATTGAAGATGGATTTATTAGCCTATAGGTACCTGATCTTAATTAAGTTTTGTCGGCTTGCTGTCAATTCCACTTCTGTTGAATGGATGACTTATCACTATAATGAGTTGTAAAGATAATTGAAAATAATCTTCACAAATTTGTTACCTGTAATGATACACACAACCATATCTAATTAGAAAAAAACTGTCAAAAGTTAGTCGACACTGGCAAGCTCAGATTGTGAGTCGCTCACTGAATTCATGTCATGGCATATATAATAGGAATGTAATAAATACTGTGTTTAAAAGCACTCTTGAAAATCCATTCATTAGAGCGAAATGAGCGTGTAAAAATTTCAATGAACATACTTTCATTTGCACACACTGATTAGTCATCGAATAGTAATTGATTTCTTGTTATTTATTCTATTTGGTGCTAATCGGATTCTATCATTAATTTTGCACAACATCTACCAGTTAAAGTGAATTGACATTATGGTTCACTTTATTTGATGTGAAGTGGTTGTAGACAACCATTAAATGATAGTTTTAGGCTTAACATTTCATGCTTCTTAATTTTTATCAACAAAACAAATATTTACATTCCCAAGGACATCAATACTCTCAATGCTGTCTCGTAACTCGTAGTGTTATGGTCACAGTTGTTGCTTATAAGCTCAAATCTTTAATTATTTGCTTTATCAATCCACAATGAGTTGCTTACCTACTTGAGCCTGTTACCCCTCGTGGAGGAGTATAAGCTGACCACCATCAGTTTTATTTTAATGGTATTTGATAAATAGTTAACACTTGATTGTCCTTAATTGTTTTTTTTATAATTAAGTCATCAATTCAACTCAATGAACGCTTATCAAAACACTGAACAATTGTTTAGTTCATCAGTGATAAATCAACATTCTGATGAATTTGCACAAAATGTTACGAAATCTAATTTAGAAACTATATCTGAAACCAAAAATGAAGTGGATAACGGGCAAATGATTAAAAATACTACTAATAATAATAGTGATATTAATAACAATAAAAATAAACATCCTATTACTGACCATGAAATACAAGATACAGAATATTGGTATCGATTTAATGATACATATGTCGAACCTATTGAATTAACAGATGATTTACTTGAACATGAATGTTTTGGTGGAACCTATAAAGTTACCGGAAATGATGGTTTGTTTTGTGAAATTTAACTTCTTATTCTTTAGTGTTTTTGAAACTTTATTATTATCATTACTATTATTATAAGGTTAACGGAATAAAGAATGGTAACATGAGAACACTTTATCCGATTAATGAAGTTATATATGTTTACTTTTATTGCCCTGGTACGGCCGAGAGTGGGGACAGTCAGCTCTCACTCTCGAAATGCTCTCACATGGCCGCATGCCCACAGCCACTGACAGGGATGTCCTACTCACTACCTTCCTGTAGCGGGGGTGTTGTTTACGAAATTGAGAGGACAAAAAGCGAATGTTCAGCGCTTTAACCGGGTGGTGGATACGAAGGATCCACATAGGGGAGTTGGAAAACCCTGTTTCCAAACCAACCGTGCACACAGGCTCCAGGATCCTGATGAATCGAGTGGCGTATGAATCTATTGTTCGCAACCGGCTACCGTGGGACTGCATCTCCTTACGTTGCTACACTGCCTTGTGGATTAGACCATTGGGTCCTGTTCGGTTACCCTGATATTGCTTAAAGTTACAAGCATTTTAAGCAGATATGGATGGTGACTATCTAAGGAATTCAGGACTCACTTTTCGCACAGTATGTACGTATGCCAATAAGAGACTTGATCAATCGTAGTTCTAAATATCAATGAGAAGATTCAAGGAACACATATAAATGAAATAAATTGTAGCAAAGTGGATAATGCGATGGTATTTGAAACGAATGGTACCGGATTGGAGTCCTGGAACGAAAGCCAACTTTTGGATACATGTACGTTCGTCTGAGGAGTCCCAAATAGTATTAAACGTACTCTGTATTCCATTGCTAACCACCATCTCTGTCTGCTTACAAAATAAGAATTGCTTTCACAATAATGCTCGATTGATTCTACTGATGAAGTTGTAGAAAACACCCATGCGGTATCTTAAGTGTTCTAGCCAAAACTACATGATCATGAAAGCCTAACAATTCACAATTTTTTTTATTTAATTTTGAATATTTTTACAGGTAAATATATAAATAGAAATCAGACATGATAACTAGCTATTTTTTACTACATTGTTTATATAATTGCTTGATTGTTTTCCACTAATCTATATTTTATGCATCAAAACAACGTGTTTACAATGTTTATTTTATATCTTTTAAATCCTTTAATTTTTAGACTTTTCTTTTTAAACAAGAATGTAATTATCTGTAACGTTTATGTTCTCTTTACCAAACTTTTAACAAATATTATTATCGAGTTTGCAGACGAAAAACTAACCAAACTCATCCCGTTAACATAATATTGTCACAAAACATTTAAACGAACGTAGTCAGACATAGAAATAATAATACTAAAGGCGAAGTCTCGAAGGACCATTATTATCGTAAAACTTGTCGAATGTGACAAGTAATTTCATACAATTCTGTTTATAAATTTGAAAAAAGTCAGAACAACAATTCGAGCACAATTGGTTTCACTTCTTGCTTTCTGTTCATCTGTTTACAATTTTATTTGTATGACGTAATATTCAATAATAGACAGTAGTATTTAAAAAATTGGAATGGAAACATTATCAGTAGCGTATATCCTATCGATTGGCGAATTGTGGATAAAACATCACTCACCTTCGCTATGATTTTGATATCACTTAGACCGAGGCAGTAAATCGATTAGATAGACTGCGCAATATATCTGCTCAAGATTTTAAAAGTTTAAGCCAGTTAAAAACTTGGGTAAGTGGAAATCATAGATGAGTGTAAATATGCTTTTAGAGTAGCATTCAGCTAGGCTAAAGTTCTACAACAAGACAACAATAGAAAACATAGTGTGGTGTGAGCTACTTATATCGACATAAGTAGTATATATGGTGAGTAAGGAATAGAATATCTGACAGCAGAAGATTGAGAAGATCAAGAAGAGAAGAACAGAAATAAAAAGCAATTTGGGTGGAAATCCAGGAACAATGAAGCCTGAGGCAATTGAAGAACATTTTGCAAATAGTGTATCATAGCATGGTTTTTGTATTTTACCAAGTAACGTAATTTTCGAACATATATGTCACTTAATTGATGATATGTACTTATCATTATATTGTTTTTTTTCCATAAATTGAATTCCGGTTATTAAAAATTCAGGACGAACTGTTGAAACTCGTACCAGATACTGGAGTGCATACCTTTTGTTTTATGAACGAGTCAATAGAATTTCTTCGTCTTCTACAGTGAATAAACCGGTAGAAATGGGAAAGATAACAACTAGTAAAGATCAACCTGATTTTCAATTGATTGTTGAATGTGATAAAGAAGGCAAGTTGCTATTTCTTTTTTCTAAGGATTTTTTGGTCGCTGAATGACGAAACACCAGAAAGTATTAAAGTTCAAAACTCATTGAGTGATATACGCTGATTAAATGTTCACTTCATAGCGTATCTCTGTTGCATTTGTATTTCTATGGGATCATTCTTACTCTTATGGAACACTTTGGCTCTTAGATAGCGATAGTGACTAATAAATTATTTAAACTATATATAAAAATGCAAAACAAGACTGAAACCTACTGCAGAATGGAATTGGGGTCAGTAATGAATGAGAAGTTGAATGTATCGTTTTCGTACTCAGAGTTTAAGCTTGAATTGGTGGATGACCAATGCCTCAGTTTGGCTTTTAAAATGAGAATGCAAAACTGTCACCAGCTTAATACACAAGCAATTTTCAACTTTGGACTCATTGCTCAAGAGGAGTCTTTCTTCGAAATCTGCACAGTGAAAGAAACTGGATCAAAAGGAGGCTGAATCAAAAACTTATGCACCACTGAGGCGTTAGTGATTCAACAACTCAAGACTGTATGGAAAAACATTACGTTCAACCTCTCATCCTTCATTGGCCTTAATTCCATTCTGCAGTGCTTCAGTATTGTTTCGCTTTTATGATTAGTTGATTATTTTGAATTATAATCAATTATATCATAGTTTTCCATAATTATTATTTAATCGTTATTACGACCTATAAGTTTTTCATTTTTCTTCATACGTGTCAAGTAGACAATTATCCCTCATAATTCTGACCTGTAAATTATATTTGTCTTCTTATTCTTCTCTAACTCCCTGAGTATTACGCAACCTCATTCGATATGTGAAATCTAGAATCATAATTTTTGCTATCTAAAGACATATATTTATAAAACAACTATAAATACGAATGTACAGCATAAGTAAAGGATTTCGTCGTAAAGAAACTTTCTTTCGCTGAGTTACTTTAATCACACATGATAAATGTTCACCGCAGAATTAGCGATGAATGTTGTGCAATATCGAGAATCCAAGGATGTAGTAGTATTAATATATAATATATATAGAATGCGATACACAAACAACTATAGAATATGTGAACCTTGTCCACTTCACGTTAGTTACTTACTGCTTACTTAAATAGTAAGTAATATCGATTTAAGGTTAGCTACCTTTTTATATTACACCCAAAATTTATCTCTCAGTTAATCTACTGCAAGCACATAGGGACTCTGGACATCGTACCGGATTTGGCACCTCGTTTTTAACTCATCAACCACTTCAAGGTTTATTTTGAATGGTTTTCAAAATTTCCACTCACTGTTATGATGGTAACATTAATAGAAATACCTATAGTTCTATAAACATGTATATTACATGTATATACATGTTGACAGTGATGTGATGTACTCTTACATTGAGAAATTTTTGCAAGTTTTCTCTAGATTATTTACGACTTTAAAAATCAGCGATTAATTCTTTGAACATTTCATTCTTTGTTCTATCACTTATACTTTTTTCTACTTGAAAAGTGCTTTCATGTCAGAGAAATTATTATTTAAGTAAAGTGTCAGTCAGTCAGTCAGCTATAACGTAGGACCAGGCACACATATGCATCGGTCCAAGTTGCTATACCTCGTTAGCACAACGAGATGAACACCCGAATTCATAGAAATAGTTAATTTAGTAGTGGTAGTATATAAAAGATAGGTTGTATATAAGGATATAGTATAGGAAGGAAGAACGTTAAGTAAAGTGTATCTGCAATTGATTTACATTACTCTTAGGGTAATTGATAAGTCTTCTGATTGAACGTTAGATTCGGTTCCTAAGCTATTCTAGTAACCCCCAGGCTAAATCTACATAGGAGTCCAAATCGTTGAGTGAATAGCTACAAATACATGGATTATTTCTATTTTTCACATGTTATTAGAATCTAATTCATAATTAATTGATATTTATCATTCAGAAGTAGTTCTTAATTCATCAACTAACGTAAATGAACAAAGCTCAATCATGACTACTAACGTGACAACAACCACTACAGGAACTAAAACTGCTCTTATTCCTAATATCATGAAATCAATTCCAATGCCTACACGGATCGCACAACAAATATGGACAGAAAATATGATATTTCTACGTGATCAAAACATTTACTCTCATGAATATTTTGAATTTATACGAGAACTATGTGAAGGTATATTGGTAAGTTTTTTCATAAATGGAACAACACAAATCAGCTATTTATCAAATCTTTAAAGAATACTTTTTAGATATGATGGAGTGGGGGTTCCACTGGAATTTGTTGGAAATGAATTTCACGATTTTCTACTGTTATGTTTAAAGATTCTTTATTTAGATTTCTGAGATGCAATCCTTGTATATTTTATGAGAATTCAATCTGCCGCTTCTTAAGTTTATAACTAAGTTCTCAAGCAATTAGGAGACTTGATTTTGTGAATATAAATTCCGTAATCTAAATATATTACAATTATGTCACTCAATAGTCAGTTATTCAATATCAGAAGGGGTTTTGTGGATATTATAGTAATTTTAACAGTTGAGATCATGAATCAATGGAAGCTAGACCACCATGGAAGACTTGGAAGCACTGGACGGCCGTTTCAAACTATTGTGGGACTTCTCACCAGTGCTCATCCACGATCCCGCCTCGAGAGATTCAAACCCAGGACCTATCAGTCTCGCACGCCAGCGCTTAACCTCTAGAACCACTCAGCCGGCATCCAACTGTGTTAATGTATAACTTCAACCGATCCACGAAATTGAGCGACACATCCACCAATGTCTTCAGTCAGTTACTATCTCACAACAGACCTAGTTGTACTCCACTGGTCGCTGCTTCTCATTAAACTCCAGGAAATACCTCTTGGAGCCAGTCACTAGTGAGCATATGTTGATTAATATCAGAAGTGGCTTTGTGGATATTATAGTAATTTTAACAGTTGAGACCATGAGTCAATTGAAGCTAGACCACCATGGAAAACCTGAAGCACTAGACGGTCGTTTCGTCCTATTGTGGACGCGTTTCAGGCTACCATAAGACTAATAGGATGAAGCGGGCGTCCAGTGCTTCCAAGTCTTCCGTGGTGGTCTAGCTTCAATTGATCCATGGTCTCAACTGTTGAAGTCGGTTATTCATTGAAGCAAAAACTAAGTGTCTCAAGGTTTGTCTTGAACTGTTACCTAACCATTGCAGAAATATTTTCGATGGATTATCATCTATAAGGATATTGGAAAGCAATAAGTTGATAACCATCGGATCATTGTTAAGCATTAATTTCTCGACGTTATAGCATGTACATTCTAGTAATGTTTGGGTTGTATGGACACGATTAAAGAACCGTCTTTGAACTTACAAACGGTCTTATAGTTAAATGAACTGAAGTAATATTTACTAGTTTTTGTATCTCACCCACTTTGATTTTAAAACCGGCTAACCTATTACGAACTTTAATAAGTTTATTATTCATGTAAAAAATAAATGTACTTTTAATTTTTTTATTTTTCTCTGATAAATTATTCATTTGTATTACTGGCTATCCGAGTATCTAAAAATTCACTTAAGGTCGTCCATAAAATTTGATATCAGCCCAAATGCTAATATGTGCAAAGCCTAAGTTCAAAATATTTCTGTAATGGCTTTGAATTACCTGTTTTGAAATTCAGAACACCATAGTGGTTTACTTTATATTTCATAGTCCACAACACAGTTCCATCATCAGTGAAATAATGTTATTATTGAGTTTCTTAGAATATACTAAAGTTAATTATGCTTTACAAAATCTCATTATTTTCTCAAATTCTACACTAAACAACAGAAAGCAGCTAGAAATCCACGTTGTTGATAGCCGATTAACTTATGGAAATCCCCAAGTTAATTTGTACTGATTACATTATTTTATCTATGATTCAATGAAGAGTATGTCACTTACTACATAATCCTAGTTAACTAAATATTGTATATTTGTTTTTTCTTCCATCTGTTACTTACTTCAGATTGATATCAGCAGTTTACGTCAAGAACCTGAACGTAGTGTACTTGGTACAAAATTATTATCACATTTCTTATTTAATACATTTCTATGCTTACATTCTCGTGTTAAACTCAATATGGCATTAAAATCAAGCGAATCATCATTAAGTAGTTTATGTACAAGCGATGTGACAGAACTAATAACAAAATTAAATTCTGATTTACTTAACTTATTGACTCGTTTAGCTACAACAAATCCTAGTGCAGCACGTTGTTTGATGCATTTTCTATATATCAGCCCAAGTCAGCCATGCTTGTAAGTTACGTTTAAAGAATAATTTGTTTCATTTGTGCTTTAGAAGTACTTGTTAAATAGAATTGTATGCATATATTTGTGTGTAGGGTCTTGATGTTTCTTCCCTTTAAGAAATTTTCACAGGTAAGTAAATTTGTTACACTCAAAAATAGTTATGATAAACCATTGACACCAATTCTTCCCTTTTTTGTTACTGTCGAGAATAAGAAGTCTTTTGTTACATATTTTCTTTATTTCACATTACAAGAGAGTTAGACAGATATATATGACAATACTTTTTTACGTAGCTGAAATTAAATTCGAATTAAAACACATTACAATATCTAAACAAATATGGATAATGACTAACAGTGGAATCCAGGACGCTCGTTTCGTCCTATTTGGGACTCGCCGGCTGAGTGTACCTGCATCTCAGAGTTGATGTTCACTCTGGGACTCAAACCCAATACCTTTCGCTTCAAACGCCATCGCGCAACCCACTCAGCTACTGAGTCCTGATAGCCACTTTCTGGTTTAATGGGGTGAAGTTTAAATTCACTTGATATTATTTGTTTGAATCTTCCCATTGATGTTTAGGGCTGCAATTGATCAATCTCTTCTTGGCATACGTGGATGTGTGCACCCAGCTGACGAGTTCCAAATAAGACGAAACGCGCGTCTTGAATTCTACTGCTAGTCACTATCCATCTTTGTTTACAATGCTTGTGAATTAAGACAGGGTTTCCTGTCGACTACTTTCGACCACCACCTTGCATCTCAACGCAGTTCCCGTCTTTTCGAGCCACTTCAACTAGTGGCCTCATTCGAAATTAATCGGTAAAATTCTATCAGCCCTAAGAAAGATTTGACAAATATGATATTGGTCACTATCCATTGACCAATCGATTGTAAATAAGATGATTTATACTTTGAACTGGAGCATCAGAAACAACTAAGGCCATAGAAAGAGTATCACTCCATCCAAAGAAAGTATGAATATTGAATCAATAAATCGATAACAGAATTAACTATATTACATTTTCACATAAAATGGATATAATTATCTTACGATAGATAATACATACTGAATAATCACTTTGAAATACAATGCAGGAATAGACAAATGATTTTCATGTTAATAAAATATATTAGTCCAAAAATGCTATGATAACTAAACCTACGTCTCAAATACTTGTTACGAAATTTTTTCTGGGCTATTTAAAGCCATTGCTCGTTATATGAAAGTTTATGTGATACAAACATTTTCTTTTTATATGATGTTTACAGAGTTTCAATGCTTTTGGATCCCGATCCAGTAGCACGTCAACAAACTGCAAATATGATTCTCGCTGTGTTACAAGGATTCTATGGCTTCAAAGAAACAAACATTGTAAGATTTGGTAATTTGTTGATGTATGCACAAGATCCGGTCTCTGGTGTTGGATACGACAAAGTCTATAAGTGTAATGCAATATTACTTCTCGTTAAATATCACCGTCTATAGTCCCAGAAGTTTGAAGCACTCATTATAAAAACAAAGTTATTAGGTGACACGTTGCTTTCCCTTTTTAAGAGATCAGTTTACTTTTGATTTCTCAGTCCGAACATATGCTGTTTGACCATGATGTGGTAAATTGGAGTCAAGAATGAATGATCTATTTTCAGTAAAAGAATTATTGATCGGAATAAGGTCACTCCCAAAAGTCGTCTTATCAATCTGACAACCTTTAAGTATTGATTAACTGTGAACATTATTATTCATTTTTATTTCTTAGTGAAAGTCCTTACAGAGTTTTGATATCATTTCTCTATACAACATTTAGGAATGTAATAGCAATGGAATTGGACTTTAGAAAGTGTCCTTGTAAGAGATAAAAAACACGAAGTCCAAAATACAGTAAGAAAATTGAGCGAGAAATATCGTACAACATTTGTGACCTTTCCTTATATCCACCGTTTGATCTCAACTCCGTTCAAATATATTCACGTTGTCTACCACATTTATATTTCATATACCTTAAATGAACAAACGAACATAATTAAATCAAAGTTGCAGTGAATGGTTATATTTGAAAATAACACAATAATCAAAATGGAAATACAAGGAACATTAACACTTACAAATAGAGTAATGTATATCATCTAGTTACATCTGTCGAAAGATAATCATTTTCTTATCCTAATGAACCGTTATCATTATTATTACAACATTACATAGGCGACCACTGATTCGTAAATTACCTTATGAATTTCACTCAGATCTGGATGGCCCTGTGTATTGGTTCCTTACTTTGAGGTATCGATGTCGTTCCTGGTCTTAAAAAGTTTGGAGTTTCTTTATAACCACTTCTAACATGACCAACATATGAAGTTGTCAAACATTAAAATGTGTTTTCCTTATCATAACGACTAATTCGATATGGTATTCGTAGTTGTTTATCATGACGACCAAATAGAGTTATAGAAAATGAAAATTTTGTCCTGTGAGGTCCTAACAGATCAGGCAGATTTTTTCGGTAACAATAAACCAATAGACGAATTCAAATCAGTAACTGTGCAGTGACGCGGCTCCTGTTGGATGTTCCCCGCAAATAACCACAATTTTCACTAGTATTTCATTCTCGCAGACAAAATAACAGTCCACGAGATATCAGCCCTATGTGTAACATACCCTTAGTTGATAGATTTTCGGGACCTGTTATAAGCTTAGAAAAGTATTGAGTTACCATTACAAATACTTCATGCAAAAGATTTTGCGTCATCGATCTCAAGAAGTTGTCCCTTGATCTCCGCGGTCAAAGCCTCAGGTCTGCAAGATCAGCAACAGCGATCATGTTTTTTAAAGTTATTTAACCATCTGAACAACTGTAACATATGTTAACGATTCGCTTTGCATAACACATTCATTGAATAAATTAATGTGGTTATCTTTCTAGCCTTGAATTTATGCTTTTATCAAATATTAAGTCGAAGTTAATTCATAGATTTTCCTAGAAAGTCTAACTTTTTTGACTTGATATGGTACGTTTTCTGTTTGGAAACAAGGTTTCCTTATTGAACATTGTCCGAATAGTTGATTTCAATAATTATTGTTACTTACACGGAACAGTGAATGTTTGATTAAACTTGATGTATTTTTCGATTTTAGGGTATACATATTCGATATCAAATAAACCATTATAATTACTACTTGTCTGGTATATTTTTTAAAGATAATTTCTAAAAGACTAATATTTGAACGAAGAATATTCTTTTCGATAAATTCTCTTCATGTTCTTCAATTCATATATCCAAATTAGTAATCCGAAAAAATGGCCAAGTTAAAGGCAAAGTACATCGTTTAAAGCATGTAAATTTAGGATTGTCAAACCAAATAGAATAAAATTGTTATGTTGATATAACTCAAATAGAATGTTAACTTGAATCTGTATATACGTAAAGTGAAAATTTAAGGTCTGTGATCAGAATAAATGTGGGTTAGATAGGGTGAGAGAGATAAGATAGTGCAATTACAATTCGATCAAGTGGAAGACTAAATGTGTGAAAAATTAGTGAGACGTAATAAGGAGGGATCAATGCGATGTGAATGAATCATGTTTAAGGGGGATTAATAATGATATTTAACCAATAATAATAATAATAATAACAATAATAATAATAATAGAATACAAAGATTTGTAAATAAAGATGAGACAATTATATATGACTACGAAAGGTCGTAAGTACATAGTCAAATTAGGTCATACAATAGCTAAGATGATTGTTCATTAATTGGCCTTGTGGTTGGCCAAGGGAAGAGCAGGGGGTAGAGATATTTCTTCTGTACGCATAGCTCCGGTTTCTTCATTCTGATGGCTACTGCCTCTGCCGTTTGAAGGACTTTAAGCCTGACAAGCTTAGGCAAAAAGTTACTGACCCTATAAATAATTGAAAAAGATTGGTTTGTACTGGCACTATGACCAGCTAGTACTAAATGGGCCAATATCGAGCTGTTTACGTTCTTCACTAGATGATGATTTCGGTGATAATTATTAAAATATTTGGCTAGTATCTTTGGAAAGTGAGAAAATTTGAGACAACTCGTAAACTCTTTTTAAAATTCTTATCTCATTATCCGAGAGTGATGTTTATGAGATTCTCAAATTACGAACATCAGGTCATTAAATTGCTCTATCTAATTGATGCTGTTTCTGACAAGAAATATCTCATCCTTGACAAATTTGCATTTGGTCCATGTTTCACATTATTTAGTACTGATTGACTAAAAATTACTTGTTTCTTTTCCCTGTCATATTTTTTTCCTCTAGCTCGATGGCACATTAACTGGGTTGATTAACAATCTACTTAGTTTATTCGATAATGGTCAAATAGCTGAACATTTAACAGAAGCTGGCGCATTATTCAGCTTGCTTCGTGGTTATGCAGAAATGTGTCCGCATGCCACCGTACACTTATCTAATTTACAAGCAACCAAAAGGATATTAAACTTTTTCATCGAACCAAATAATGTCAATTCATCTGACTCCAATCAACCGCCTGCTTGTTGTGCATCTTTTACTGAAGATGCACCGGGTTGGGTAGGTTCAAATTAATAAAGAAATAATATTATTTATTCTATTATTTTGTCCATCACAACTGGTTATTCTACTGACTGATTACTGTGTAGGTAGTTATTGTTTTCAGTTAAAGTTCCAATGAACACGGTACTCAAAACTATCTACTGATTATGAGTCATTCAGCTCTATATTGAAGTTACTTTCTCCGTTGCATAGTACGGCAAATATAACCAATATACATATGTACCATGATGGTTACTTATGACTGACTGATTCCGGTGACTGTGTAAGTTTTGGTTTTTCCAAGTAAAGCGAATTCTGTCGAATTGTAGTGAATCTTTAAAGAGTGGATTTATTGTTCAATTGAGCTCGGTACTGGCCAACGAATGTTTGATTGACTATCCTTCAACTGTTCCACTCGTTTGAAACCAACAACTATATAAGAGAATATGTATTTTCAAAATAACTTTGCTACATGGGTTAGTTTCATTAGGTTTATTTGACTAAAATACTTAAAAAAAAAACATTATATTGATATTGATTTGTAAGCAGTGTATTCAATTAGTAAGAAATAATTACTGAATTGCCTTCACGATCTTTTACTGTCGTCTCTGTTAGTTATGTTTTCCGTTATGATATTCTTGTGTATTTTTAACCATTCTTGTTTTGACGCCTCTATGGTTACCTTTATATTCACCTTAACACCAAAATTTATATAGTCCAATGTAAGAAATTGTATTTGACACAACACATCCTCATACTTTCTGATAACTTTTAATCAGTAACTAAATTTTAATACATTAAACTAAATCATACAAGCTTTATTCCGAACTTTTTCCCTGTAAAAGAAGCTTAATATTTCTTAGATGATAATAATAGCTTTTTGTTTTCCTTTACAATCGGTAAATTTTTTTAAAGTTTCATATTTACTGTGTTTATTCACTTGTCATCTTTTGTATTCTCCATGCGTTGTATGTATGTTAGTCTGAAAAGTTTTTTCGTAAGAGAAATATTTTCAAAATAACTCTAGTTACAAACTAAAATTACCCTGTGAAATTGCTGTAAACCAAAAATGTACTAGTGTAAATTTTCCTCTTTTTTTACGAAGTCAACCATGTCAGAAGTAATGTAATTAGTTACTCGTTTATATCATTGCGTGTTCAGTTCTCTAGATATGAATCAGGTTAAAATGGACAAATCTTAACCATTGAACTATAACTCAATAATCCAATAGGATCGTGTTCACTGCGAGGCCTGAATTTCCTAGGATCGTTCTCGTGTTATATATATGAATAATGCATTAGCGAAGCCACACATCAGTACGAGACAGCTACTTCGTACTTCTTGATTTTCGGTAAATCAATGCTCCATCTCAACTCGTGTTGAAAATAGCCTTAAAAGCACTAGAGTCAGTAATTCACTTTTTCAGCTTATTTTGAAATGGGATATTCCTAATTAACCGAGATTTTACTTGTTATTTTTGGTTTCATCATGCTTTTTAAATAATCCAAACAAATTTATGACCATATAACAAGTTTATTTATTTATATTGGTTCACTTCATGCTTAATTTTACAATTTACAAGAACATATAGTGATTAATAGATATTATATCCCATCTAAATAACTGAATTACGATGATTGTCGTTTTTATTACTTCTATTTACATGTTACTTTATTTTCAAACAACTGGTTAGTCAGTGGTAATAGTTAGAATAATAATTATCATCGCAAGTATAATATTTCTCGAGGCTAAACATATTAACCTGTACCTGGTAAATGAGTTGAAATGGCTCGGTAATAGTAGCAATAATATCTTTGTTTTGATTACTCGTCTTTTTTTATTTTAAGATCAAATAATATGTTTATTTTACTCTAACCATCAATCATACCACTGATTTGCTGCATATTTTATGCTTTTGGTTTAGTCTCACCAGTTACGCGTATGGAGTCCGAACCAGCATAGAGAAATGGGTAATCTATATTACCTTCTTACTATTTTACTACTTCAAACTTCATTTGATGCATACAGACTTTCAGGTACGTGTTTTTTGACATGCACATTCTTATTGATTACTTTTTTCCCATATATTCGTCTGTAAGCATACAAAAAATAAACTTGTGTGGCTTTGAAAACATTTTCTTTTTAAATGCACTGTATTCTTCATACGTTTTTTCTATCAAATTGTCGCCGAAAATGTTAACGGACTATCTCAGTTAAATATTTATTGAGGATCAAAAAAATAGTAGTGCCATTCATATTTTAAGCCTTTCTGATTGTTATATATAAACATAACACCGGAAAGAACCAACATTTCTATTCTATTTGTGGCATGATATGACTATTGTTGATTGTTATTTGCCAGTATTCATTCTCAGTTTCTATGTATGCTAGGTAGACTACACATAATCTCTCCCTTCAAATTATAGGGTTCAGAAAAATAATAAGTTTCATCAATATGAAACTCTAACATAGACATATTTTACTGGAGAAATTTTCATTTTCGATAACTATAATCCTGTATATATAAATACTGAAGGGAGAATATTCTTTCTAGTCGATTGTTAACAAGTTTTTTACTTAAATTCATTCACAAATTAAATGCTAAAACTAACAAACCTGCTTTTAAAATACAAAATTTTGATGCTCAATTGTTAGCTGATTGTTCAAAAGACGTTAATTACAAGAAAACTACAGCTTTTGGTTTACGGACTCCAGTGTTAATTTCGAGACGGCGATATAACTGTTCTACCCAGTTTTTTTTTGTAGTCATTAATTCAACTTCCGTGTAGTAAATGACATCCAATTTTAATGGAATTAATCATTTTTCTTAGTCTTATATTATGCCCAAGTGACAGTATGGTTAATAGGGAGAATAGTAGTAGTCGAACTAAAAGCCGAAAAGTAATTGCACCTTTTAATAGTGTATGTTGTTGAAGGCAATCATGAAACTCGGTCAGAGTCCGAATCCATAGAATTACATGAACAATAACCATTTTAGTAAAACTTTTTAATAATAAACTTCAAACAAACCTATTTAAACTATTTTACTGACTGAACGTCTTCATACTAATACGCATATCTTTCTCTAGTCTGAAACTGTACAACCTAAATTTATTCTTTTTGTGTACATATGAGCAAGTTATTTGATACTTTCTCCAATTTGACCATATGTCATATCATGCCATTTTACATAAACATTCGTCAAATGTTTGATAAAATTATCAGTTATGTGATGATTAATTTCCTTCCTACATTATCTTAATTAAGCTCCAGTTATTAATTAGATCTATTTGATCGACAGTCTTATCCAATTCATCAATCTAATTTGATTAAGATATGAAATATCGATCATTGGATTACAATAGAAGCTTATAATTCTCGTTCTTGGTGGAGTTGTGTTTACTGAGCTGGATGGCTTGGTCTTGGAGACTTCATCGTTCTTCTGAACGACATCATCAGCACCAACTTCAGGTAGAAGTGAAGTGTTCGAATTTCTCCACTGAGGACTCACAACTTGTCCTGTAGACCTCGATCTTGATTAGCCAAAACTCCACAAAATCATCCACCTGAGCTATAAATCTTCTCCACCATCTCAATTTTCGTTCTCTTCATACGATCAAAAAGGCAAAGGATTTTGAAGCTAGAAAGTAACGAATCTATTCACTGTTTCTTAGCTAATAAGGATTTCTCGAATTCGTAATATGTTTCAGATAAAAATAACCTCAGAATTATTATTTTATTGGACCATCACATAGTATTATTGTTTATAAAATCTAAGTCAGTTTGAAAGCATTTCTGTTACCGAAAAAATTTATATTGGAATTTTGACTATAATTTTCTTTATTTCCCATTTACTATTCCTAGACTTGACCAATTGCACTTCTGACCCGCCCAGATATCCTTGAGCCGACGTAAGCTGCGTTCCTGTTGGTTCGCTTTCCGTACACTTTTCTCTATCTCCTACCTTTAATCGAGATAGCAGTCATTAGCCAGCTTCTGTTATTATATTTGAAGCATAAATGGGCTTCAATACAAGCATACTGGACCACATAACACCGTAAAATAAAAAATCCCAATTATACATAATACAATCATCGGTGGCTATTAAAAGGGCAATCTTGAGATGATCGATTAGAAATCAAATAGGAATAATAAGCAGTTCAGTAAAAGGTGATAAGTTAAACGAGAGTTCATAATAAACGATATATGTAGACATACCAATCCAGCTACTTGATCATTTATACGATAGGAACATAAACGATAATAATGGTATTTCGAAAAACAGCTTCAACTTTTGTACTATTCGTCCTGTTGTGATAATTTGATTTTAGAATTTATTTGTTTAGTATAATATAATATGAACTATGAATATGAATACTGAATATGAATACTATTATTATTAATATCATTATTGTTATTATTATTCTCGTATATTTTAGATCCACATGACAGTAGTAGTACAACACATGCACCATTAGCATATCGTCAAACATCGCAAAGTCGTTTATTACTTCGACCACAAAAAGAAACAATAATTTGGCTT
Source organism: Schistosoma mansoni (assembly GCF_000237925.1). Taxonomy (NCBI): domain Eukaryota; kingdom Metazoa; phylum Platyhelminthes; class Trematoda; order Strigeidida; family Schistosomatidae; genus Schistosoma; species Schistosoma mansoni. The sequence continues at coordinate 912,286 of NW_017386025.1, read as the reverse complement.
GGTTTATCTACTCCACCTTTGTTATTAAATCATGTTATCAAACCAGTTATTTCAAATATTCAAACAGATAATACAACAACAAATACAATATCTAATAAAGTTAATTATTGTTTTACTCAACTAGTAGGATTATATAGATTATGTGAAATTGTTTTAAAAGCATACATAGAAAATCCTATTATACCAAATTTAACTTCATTTAATCTCGATGACCAAGGTAATCAAAATTTCACTGTTTGTAATAATTTGACTACAATCAATGTAACTGGTAGTTCGTTAAATTCAACAAGAGTTAATCCAACTGAATTATCAATTGTTGTAGGAAGTGAGCCGATATCTCTTAGACAACGTATTCGTGAATTAATGTTACATATATCAGCAAGTTCATGGGATACATCTCAATGTTTTATTATATCTGTAAGTGACAAAAAAATATTTTGCAAACATTCATTTGTTCTACATTTTTAAGAAGACAATCTTGTATTCATAAATCATAAGGTAATTGTTATATGTTCTTGTATGTAATTTATGTTGTGTTTTATTACTATTATAATTATTTTCTTTTTCAAGTTACTTGATCGAATTCACAGTCGACCACAATGTGAATTAAGACAATATTTTGACTTGCTCAATGAACTTTTACGTCTTACTGATTGTATTCAACCAGCTAGAATTATAGCAGTTATTGATGGATTAGTTGATCAAAAAATTTATATAAATAAAAATGATAATAAATTAATTTGGGCACCGCGTCCTAACGGAGATCGACATTTATGGGCATGGAATAAAGCAGAAATGAAAAATGATAATATTCAATCTGAGAACTTAGATAATGAAGATGTTAATCAGAATATCAGTAAATATAGACCTCATGAAGTTCTTGGCCTTTTGGGTAAGTGTTAAAAGTCAGTTATTTCATTCACAGATTTCTTAGTAACATGTTAGTTTTCTATTAAAAGTTTTATGACTTTTACAGACTTTTCAGTATTCGATTCTTTAGAATAAAATGTTGACTATGTTGATTATTATTAGAAATTTGTATTTTCCAACAAGTGAAAAAAACCAAAAAATTGTTTTTATTGACATTTCACTGTTTAAGCGTTGGTAACTTTATCAAATTAACGGTAAACTAAAATTTACGAGAATCTTAGCGCATGTTTGATAACTCAATCAAAGTTCTTCTGGATAAACTAATTCTGTGATATCCAGTAAATAAATTGATAATAACAGATAGATGTAGATTTCTAAATTTGATAATAGTTTGAATTGTAAAAACACATGTTTTTAAGATGAACAATTTTTGTTGTCACATTTGTGTTGACAGTGTCAGTTTGAGGAGAGATGCTGTTGGAACCAGGCAAAATTTTGTCTCCATCCCTCATTTTAATTCAAACAATGCTAATTCCATTTCGTGTAAATCATTTCTGTGATGAGACATTCTTTTGAACCTTAAGAGTTTTTCTAAACGATTTCAGTATTTCAGCAGTTTAAAAATCCCCATAGGATATTCAAAAACTGAAGAATATTCGAGCGAACAATTTTCTTCAGTAACTTCATCATGAAGCTCTACAGTTATAATTCCGTAATTAATATATTTTAGATAGGCCGAACATTATCGAATTCATTAATACATGCCTTATTTTTGCATTTCTAAAATATCATAATTATGGACTTAGAACTGTAGAACCTAATGATGGAGTTATTGAAAAAAATTGTTCGCTCGAATATTCTTCATTTTTGATTTCAATATTATCAAAGTCAATTTTGTGGCCTAATATTATAGTGTCTAGACCTATGGCTGAAGATCTTCCGATTTTTTCAAGTTCTGTCGACTTCCTTGGTGGTTGAACAGAATCTGTGCGATGCTTATTTCTTCTGACTTTGATATCCAGAAAATTTTGTCCGATTTATATTCCGTAACAGTGTGGAAATTTTATCTTGTAGATACAAACAGATTTTGAATCCTTCGATATTTTATCTTTTAGATAATTTAAGTTGCTTTGTAGTGTTTCAGAGATTCCAAACAAGACTCTGGTATTTTAATACCTTGAACGTTGCTGATATTCAGTGGAAATCTTTCTCATATAGTCTAATCTGACTTTTACTCAACAACATGATGTCATGACTTTCGATAGTACGAATGCTAGTATATAATGCTTTAATAGCATGCCTTACCATAATTTCACTTTCGTCAAATCTTTAGTTTGCCTTTTTAAATTTTAAACCAACTGAACCCGTAATTATTTCTTGTATGCGTTTATGGAGAAATTGTATGTTGATGAGTTAGTGAAATCCATCACCAGTTATAGCGGAATGGAAGGTTTGTGTATCTTTATTTGACCGTAGTATCTTGGGGATATATAAAATTTGGTGTTAGTCTAAACCAAAAGTAGCTTCTTATTTTAAATTTCCAGTTTTTGAAGGGATCTGTTTTTATTGAGTTTCATCCGTTTGATTTCAGCGGATTATTTTTCTTCACTAAGTAGATATGTTCGATTGAATAAGTGTTCAATTCCTTGATATCATAATCAGCTTGGTGAATAATTACTGTTACATCTCTATCCACTTTAATCATCACAATGTTCTGTCATTTTTCAAGTTTTAAAAGAACTTTATGTCTCTATTTAGCAATAGAAAGTACATTTTTGTCAATAAAATAAGTGATATTTTTGACAAACAGTATGTCTTTATTTTTCTTTTCATAATGCTACAGCACATTCGATATTCGGTTCTATTTTCTGAACTATTATCCCCTTCTAAATAGTATAAAAATTCAAAAGTTTGTAACTTATGTGTTATATTGTTTACTGTCTTTGGTTATTTCATATTGTTTGATAAAGCGTTTTTCGAATGTTTTTGTTCTGTTTGCCCATCTTTTTTTTAGAAACATAATGACAAAGTTTCTATTATACTGTAAATCAATTCTAAATGAATGTAAATATATTAAATGTAGTAGCTTCGATAGATATCCATCATTGCTTTTAATTCGTGTTCAGTAAAACTTCAAGCTTTTCTAGACTGCTGTTAATTCTTTGAAGTAGAAATGTACATGATGTACGATTCGTAGCCGGAGTAACTTTAAAAAGATGTTTGTTTCAGAGGTTTACACTCATAAAGATTTGAAAATAGTGAGACGTCAGTAAAAACAATTTTTTTTCGTTTTCAAACTCATTGAAAAGTACAAATTTTTTAATAATAAATATTGCTTTATTCAATGTGAACCTGATTTTAGGCACCTATATATTAGTCATACGTTGAATGTTGAATTAGTGTTTTTTATAAAACAACGGGATAAATCAATGTTTTTTAGATTGTGTAATCAGTGAAACTCTTTGTTTATTACAACATAATTGAATCCAGGGTGTCAGAATCTTTTTCCGTTTATTCTATCATCGAAGTGAATGAATTCAGCTTTTTAATTTATTTTCAACTGTTGTTTAGTCAATTTTTGTCTAATATCTCTACCATATTTAATCATATTTATATTCAGTTTTAAATTCCATTGAAACAATTTATGATCAAATTTATGTGTATCATGTGAATGAATTGAAGTGTAAATTTCTTTGAATGAAACACGATTCTCATAGTACATAGTTTGTAGTTTATATCTTAAACAAAATAATCACGACATGAATTTTGATGTCAATTACTCGGCAGTGATATATAACACAGAACCTCACCCAAATATAATATCAGTTTGAATCGATACATGTTCTTATCATCGTAGTAATAGAAATATTAGGAAAATAAACAAATCTGAATAGTTAAAATAATAGCGTGGTGTGTGTTACTGATGTCGACAGATTTAAGTAGTATGTATCACCAATCGAAAATGGAAGAAATGGCGGCAGAAGGTTGAAAAAATCAGAGAGAAAAGAACGAGAACAGAGAGGGATTGGTATGGAAGCGAAGAAATCACAAAGTTTGATACAGCTGATGGATGTTTTGCCAATGAAGTATTTACTATATGACCCTCAGATTTTACCAAGATATTTTGTAATGTTGCATCAAAATACATTCGGTTGTTTCTACTTCTTTTCGTTCACTACAATATTGCTAATTGAAAGTGAAACTCTGAACATACTGAATATAGTTCGATAATGTGATTTATCAATTAAAAAAGTATGAAATAATGTTATAATATAAGAACTAAATAGTAATAACTATTGAATGTAATATGCTACCTGTTATCGTATATGACACATGTTACTTACGACCTCAACCAGTAATATTACATAAATCTACTAAACCACTGCTAGAAAGTTTACAACTCGCAAAATATAGTTATTGATTAAATTTAGCTATCATATAAACTTTTTTCTAACCTTCTGTCTCCATTCTGGTTAACCATTTATTATTTGTCAGAGTAGGCGTTGGCCGCCGTAATTTATTTCGGTTTCTTTGCTTTTGTTTCTTTTTCATCCACTAACTTTCTTTTTGGAGAAAGATTGTTTTTATCACTTGAAAATACATATAATATTATTTTTGGATTAAAAAAAGCCAACGAGAAAACATCATAGGATTTTTAATATGGTTATACATATATACTGCAGTGTATAGCTTAGTTTAAAACATTTGTTTATAAAATTTATACAATTTTAAGTTGCTCCGTTATAGGGACAATACAATACCATGTGATTAAGCATGAATAGATTAGATTGTTAGATATAGGCAGAACAAATGTGTGGTAGGAAGTTATTTTAACAAAAACCGAAGATTAATATATTGTCATCTCTTGGGTTTATACCAGAAAATGACTGACAAATGATTACTATTTGAATTTAATTCCACTCAACTAAATAAACACTCGCGACTCCGTACACGTTCGTACCGGGTATCCCCAACTTTTAAACTGATAACGATATTCTTGTTATTAAATTGATATTTAGTGAAAATAAATTTACATTGTACATATCGCCACAAAATCATTCGAATATAAATCATAAGATTTATATACTTTAACGTTTTTTTGGCATAACTGTAATATTTGTTGTTAAATACATCCATTCACAGAAGACAGAAATGGTAAACTATGATATGTAATCTATGATTATTAGTCATTAATAACTTATAGTATTAGCTCGTAATGGAAGTAACCTCTCAATTTAATAGATATCCATTAGAAATGATGCATTTATTAATGCCTGGTCAGTGCACATAAAAAAAAAAGACTTTTTTCAAGTTCCAACTGTCCGAGATGGAATATTCCGTTTAGCTCTTTTCATGTTGTCCACGTTGCGAAGTCCTATGTGTCTAATTCAGTGTTGACATACTTGTTTTCACATGTTGATCTCTCTTTGTCAATCCTTCTGGATTGCCCACATAATTCTTAAAATACTCACCTTTCGAATATTGTATGTCAGGTCGAAATTTCAGCTCCGCCTATTTCATTCTGGTCTACCGGTTATTATTGTTCAGTTTTAAACAAAATTTAGCTTAAAGCTATGTACAATAAACTTGCATACAGTAAATATATATTCTTGTCCTTAAATCACTTCAATAATTTTGCCTAATCCCATCATTATTTATTTCTTTTTGCAGAGTTTTCCTATTTATCGGAATATTGTCACTAATAGACAGTTTTTTTTCCAAACAAAACATTCATTCGATAAATTGATCTATCCTTATATTTATGCCTCTATCAAACTAGATCCACCGATGATTCCCTAAATATTTATTTAAATATTCTTAATAAATGTTGTACATATTGTTCGTTTTTTAACCCATTTTCGACTAATCTATTTGTTATGCATTTGGTTGTAGTAAAAGTTAGTCGTAGAAATCATTTGTAAGATTTTGTCTTGTATTGATCAATAACACTTAGATTACAGATGTAATCAGTTTTTCTAAGATTTGTTAGCAATCAGCGTGAGATATCTCATTATAAATAATATGTATATATATCTCTTAAGTGTCGATCACTTCGTTAATAGATTTTTATACTTGTAATATATATATATATATATACGTTGATGATCCGAAGTGGAATGTTTACAATTTACCCTCTTAAAAATCACTTCTTTTTGCTCTACCACAGATTTAATTCATGCAGACTATAATCGAGATCCTCGACGTGCTTATCAATGTACCAAATTTATTGTTGAATTGTCAACTCAGAATACTGCTGTATTAAAATATTTATCAAATTATCCAGAAAAATGGGAACCTATTGTAAAATGGTTAAAAACCCTTATCGAACCTACATCAGATGAACATTTTAGTCATAAAGATTCACTTGATTTGCCTAGCCCACATTATCCTAATGACAGCTTAGATAGTTGTAGAGATATAAGACACGATGAATCAGAAGGAATTTGTATTGATATCCCAACAGGTTAGTTAAATAAATATGTATTGAACATATTATATATATATATATATACATCCCCCTCCCCGGTCACACCCTGTTTTAATTTTATTTCCCATTTTGTTAACTATTTAACAATTTTAAACAATAGTTTTTTCAACAAAAATAGAAAGAATAGGTCTTGGTTAATTATTTAATTGACTTCATATTATTCGTTCAACAATTAGGTTTATCAAATAGTCAAAATGTTGGTTCTCAATTATCAAACAGTTTCATTCAGGCTTCGAATGAATATGGTGAAAAATCAACTGGTTTTCAACGGACAAAATCAGCTCAGGTTAGATTACATCATACTTTTTATATCATAGATTTTTCCTATTTGAAACAATGATATTACAACTGATAGACATCATTTCATTTACAATATGTCAATGTATAAAACCTATTATTATTTTTAGACTTTATAACATTATTTTATTTCATTAATAATATGTGCTTCACATTAGTCGTCTGTTCAATATGTTATATATTGTTCATAATTTAAAATGACTCTATACAACTAATGGTTAAATAGATCATAGAGAAATTGTTTAGGGAATACAGTGTTAAGCGAATAAATTACCGAGTTATGCCACATTCGAATAAATTACTATTTCTAACCAATTGTTTATGAAGTACTTCAATGAATTTGAACATTTTGTTTCTTTACATTGATTATCAATCGTCACGTGTTATTAGCTCGTTCTAGGGTCTTTAATAAACATATGCAAATCAAGTATAACGGGAACTGATTTCTTGTGAATTCGCTCTCGATAAATAAGTTATGATTAAAATCTCTTTTCGAAGACTTCAATCTAGTGGACGGTTATGAAAAATAGTTCAGTGTACACTTTGCTTATTTTGCCCCTATAACTTTTTAAACTACACGTCTGGATTGTCATGGCTAACTGATTTTTCTTCTAACCATTTTCATATCCGAAGTACAAGCAAAGGTGTCTATTTGCTTTTAAGATTTCATTATAGAATGCGTTTTTCGCGTATCAAGCGTTGGTTTAGTAGCTGAACTCAACTTTAAGTCAATATACCTTGTTTTCCAAACCTAATCCACTCGCTGTGATTTGGATTACGGGGGAATATAACTAACTGCGATATGTATGGTATATCTTAAAGCATATTGGTTTTTTGGTTGAGTTAAGTTAATTCGTCTTTAAAACTGTAAGTCCCTGACTGATAAAATTCCAACATTTTTATGTATATTACGAGTGAAAGTGACTTTAGACGTCACAAATATTGCTGTGTCTATTTATCACAATAGTCAAAGTTACAGGCACATAATATCAGAACAAACGCTTTTGAATGTGATATGCCATTGACTTTCCATACGCGAGTGTACTTGTATTAAATCTCAAAAGTATGATTGCAGCTTTAATTTCAGTTTATGAGATTTTGTGGGTAGTTCTCTTCACAGATCGATCTCATTTATTGTACAGGTTAAAACCAGGTAGGACGTGAGACATGAAGATCTTTTGGGTCATAAATGCGCGCTACTTAAGAGTCTCAGTGCTTTTAGGTTTTTAATTATCGTTTATCTTTGGTCGGTTTATTATGTAAACTCTATAAGTATTCTGTCATTTTTTCTCTTTTCGTTTTTATAATCGCAACAGAAAACACTGAGTGAAGCAACTCGTTTGCTTTCTACCATGCCACGACCGCAGCATATGACTAGTAATAAGCCAGAACTAGAACCAACTGGTTTATCATCACCATTAACATCATTAATGATGACACCATTAATTACTAATCGTAATGATGATGTTGAAGATGGCAATGACAATGGTAATACTCAGAGCATTGATAAAAAGCCCAATCTTTTTCTCAAACTCTCTACTTAAATCTCATCTTTTTTCCGTTTATTTCCTGCTACATTGCTTTCAAATCTATTATTTTCTTATGATATATTCTTTAAATTGATTATGTAATCAAAAGTGCTTGTGTATGTACTTTTTGAATTTTATTGTGTGTGCTTGTTTGTTTGTATACTATATGTATGCACAGAAACGTTTAAAACACTATATTGAAGTTCATAAAGTCATTTGTCTCGTTTATATACTTACTCTTCCACTCTTTTCTAATTACATAATAACTATTAAATGAAATTTATTGTCATTACTTGATTTATTTTCAGCCTATTTTCCTGTATTTTCCTTTTCTAAATGTAAATACAACATAATATAGCATATTACACACAATTCATTTTCTCATTTACATTATTTTTTTTATAATATCATTAATAAAGTTGACATGTTGACTTTTCTTTTTTTAAAATAAAATATTGGCAATTTTGTATAATTATAAGGTACTGCATATTCAAAAAAGATCTATTTCAATAATCCATATCATTAGTCTAGTCATCTTTTTGGTCTTATTCCATAATTGTTATTCACATGTTAACCCTTTTACATCTATTATTCTATATATATATGAAAGCATTTTGTTTATTTGTGCAAAAAGATTAAATTATTGATTTATTTGTGATTTTCCTTGACTTATTTATTACGTATTAGCTCATTTGTCACTTTAAAAAAAATCAATAATAATCAACTTGAGAAAAATATTGATTTATTGATTTAAGAAAAAAATATTTTCATATTTCATTTATTTATTTATAATAACTAGTCAAAACACACAATGGTTTTCTGTATTACATAATACTCTATATATATTTCTCCTTAAAAACTCATTTTTTCTTTTTAAGTATAGATATATATGTGTTATTTGTAAGAGAAAAGATTCCCCCCACCTTTATTTAACTTTATATTTATTTAATTGAATTAATAAATGTAACACAAAGTTATGTATATGTTCTTTTTATTAGTCAGACAGAATATAACCCTATTCAGAAAGTAGATTCTTCTTTTTATTGAATTGGTTATAAAATATAATCGGATTTTTTGTTTCTATATTTTTTTTTGGGGGGGGGGAGGGATTTTGTCAAACTGTCACTTGGAAGATAAAATAAAATATGGCTTCTTTATCAGCCAAGTTTTTAATTGAACAGAAATATAATAAGTGATGACAACTAAAATATCCCTAATCCATTGTTTGATATTATTGTCTAGAAAATAGCTATATATATATATATATATGAGTCTTTTTCTGTCACTTAAATTTCATTTGTTAGTTCTATGTCATTTCTAAATAGATTTTTTAAGAAATTAGTATAGGATAAGAATCAGTTGGGTTTGAAATTGTTTTTGGCTCTGTAGGATATGACATTATTACATGTAAAGTCAGTGTTTTTTTTCTGTTATTTACCAGGGAAAATTATGTTTTCTGACTTTAGATAAGATGATTAGAAGAGATTCATCAAAATACCTAGTTTTTTTGAAAGTTAGTTTCCAATTGAAACTTATCAATAACATATTTATTCATGATAATTTTTGTGGGGAAGTTGATATTCACAGAAGATCTGAGGACAATTACCAGTTTATTTGCAGATTTGTAAAACTTTTAAACACTTTTTTAGAAAGGTACGTGCATTTAAACGTCCAAGTTTGATCATGAAGTTTGAATAGAAGAGGATTCTGATGATGATGTCCAGATGATTCGTTCAATGGGAAGAATATATTTTAGCAAAAGTTTGTATCATCCCGTTGTTGATATCTTGACTTAGTAGCTTAGTGTATAACGTTAGTTTTTAATGAGATATTTACGAAATTAGAGGCTCACTGTGTGGTTCAACAGTAGGATAAACATCCATCCAGCTGAGCCATGACACATTGGAATAAATTCGCATATTCGATTGAACTGTTAGCCACAGTTTAAATATAATATAACCTGGCACAGAAAAGTCTTATCAATCCCTCTGACCACTCATCAGTATTAACAACGTAATAATACCAAAGCCTTACGAATGCAATTATGCATAATTCTACGTAAAGCATAAGTCAGCCATTTTACCTTTGTATGCATCGTATGCATGAATGGTTGTCTCCATATCATTTATATATTTACTCTTACAACAATATCATTGTGTAGAAAATTTCTTTTTAGTTTCAAGAATATCTAAAGTTCCATTATTGCTTACCTACTTTAAACGTGGTTAGCATACTATTGGATTTAACCTAAATAAACTTATAGTTGACAGATTATATGACTTTCTAGTAGATTAAAACTCGTTAGGAATGTGATTAAACAAATTTGTTAGTGAGAGACTTGAAACAATGTTCTGAACTGATAACCTCTGGTAGATGTTGACATCTCCCGAATTTTATAAACTTTACGAAATTGAAAAAAAGAACAGATGCTTATTTATTGAAAATAGAAGCAAAATTATTAAAAATCAATTTTCAAGGCACTCAGGAATTCGTCGTTTTTATTATAAAAAAATTATAAAATTGATCGTATTCTATTTGACGACCAAGGGTTGCTTTTTGATCCATTACGACAGTCAAATGTATATTTCATTCGCTAATTTTCACGAATATAATCTTAGAAATTTATTACATTGAAACTTTTTTTGACCATTATTTCTAACATTTCCTCTTTGATTTTTTAAATCTGATTGCAAACAAAAATGTACTATTACTATTACTACTGCTGTTTTATGATATTTATGTACTTTATCTGATAAACAAAATGGAAATTAAAAGACTTTCATATTACATGTGATACACAAGTTTATATAAATTTTTTTCTTTGAAAAACGTTTAGGTGTAAATATAACCTTTTTTCGGAAAACTTTTAAATTGTTTATCTAATATATGATCTTAAAATAACAAGAACATAACTAATGGAAGATGCACCATTTCAAATATAAATTAATCATTACACTACATTTAGTATTATTATTGGTAATAATAACTCTTTTTTATTTTTAATAGTCTTGGAGACTAGTGTATTCCTATAATATGGTATTAAATACTAAGTAAGAATATGGAATTTTTAAATGCTTAACAACTATTCATTAACTGATGACATCGGTATAGTGATTAAGAAATCTACTTATTTCACTACAGATTTAGGTTTCTATTGCTCATTCAAAGTTGATATTATTATAAAATACATTAAACGTAACAACAAGCTAGTCAACGATACGTAATAATCAATTTCGTATATCTGCGTAGTTGTGTGAGTACTGGTTGCGGTATGACAGATGAAATCACCCTCTGTGTAGGGTCATCTTTGTTATGGTCGTGATGTTTGTCTGATTGTAAAATTTCATATAATTTAGAACCAGTGACTGCTAAATGTCGGGCCTGCAACGCGTTAGTGAGAGCAGTCCTGTTATATTCTTGTATCTGGACTTCCTTTGCATCTGATAATCGTTTTCTAATATGCAGCAGCGATGTAATATTAATAATTCTGAGTTTCAGCAACGTATGTCGAGGAACAATGACAATAATTCAGTTGATGACATCATCCTGAATCACCGATTTAGGTGACTTTGGCATGTTTTACAAACTTCATCAAACCGACTTCCACATTGCTCATTATTTGATTATATTGGAACTGGCTAAAAAAATTGGAGAAGTGGCCATTTTCTAAAATGGTACCGTGGTACGGAAAAACGCTTTTCAGACTAATAAAAGAAACCGGAATTAAGAAGTCAAGTGTGAGGCAATCTCGGAAAAAGACGAAACCCTTATCTACTCTCAGCCCAGACGTTTAGAACGATAAGCGGAACACTTCAAGGAGCATTCCAGCTGGCCTTCAGCTACTCTACAACTATCCACCATTCCCAAAAACGGTCTGGATGGAACATTGAGATAAGTCTCCCGACTCTAGCTGCAGTTCAAAAGGCTACAGCTTATCTGAAACGAGGAAGAGCAGCTGGTTCAGATGGATTAGCTCCAGATGTCTTCAAATATGGTGGTCAAATTTTAGCGATCAGGTTGACTAATATTTTAATTAAAATCTGGGAGTTGAATGTAATCCCATTCGACTGGTCACAATCACTTGTTATCCCAATACATAAGAAGAGGTCAAAATCCTGTAATAACCATAGAGGGATTAGTTTGACTAATATAGCAACTAAAATACTAGCCCCAATAATTATCGAGCGCTTAACTAAGACTCGTAAACTCCAAACACTATAAAATCAGTCTGGCCCCAGACTTGGTCGTGGCTGTATCGACCATATATTTACTATTCGTCAGGTATATATATATATATATATACAGTTAATTATTTATGAATATGTATAGTATTACTAATGAAGTTAAAATTAGATATACAAAGGTCAGATAGTTTGCTTAATGATTTATATTTATCTGTCACATCGATTCATGATACAACTGTAGATTTGATTGTGTTTATTTTATTCCAAGTGTATTTAAGGTCATTTTAAGATCTAAATCAATTGGTTTTGATTCATTAAGGAATCAACAATGTGCGATCCTGTAAACCTCATAATTAAGAGTACCTATATTGATAATCACGTAGTATTCAATGATTTCAAAATCATGATATAAACTATATCCAAGACTCCTCAGTTTCGATTTTATAAATCGGTTAAACGATTAGTGATAAAAATATTATAATTCATGATTGTCCATTACTAATTATTCCTAAGCTAATATGACAGAGTTATTCAAGTTTGCTATGTTTTTAATGGGTAACGAGCTGAAGTTATTTTGTGACTACAATTATTTTGAAATATGTCATAGGCTTTTTCTTAAAAAAAGTCAATTAGATTTGAACCTTATTGATATTTTCTTTTTTTTAACTGATGCTAATTGTTTTGTCGGTTGAATTGTGTCCTACTTATCGATGGTTTATCGATGTATTAATAATCAATTAAACTTAAAAGAAGTTTAAAATTTAATCTGAATCGATTCTCATCTGTGAAAATTTGTATATTATTTTAAGAAAACTTTAAAAATATATATATTACTAATTTATTTACAAATAGTCTACTTATTACAATGAATTATTCAAGTAATATATCTCAACTATTAAAATTATTATAATACCGACACAAAGAAACTCTTTCTTTTATATCAGAAGTTGGTTTAATGGAGATCCTAGTAATTTAATAGTTGAATTCGTGAGTCAATTGAAGCTAGATCATCACTGGAAACCTGGAAGCACTGGACGGCCGTTTTATCCTAGTATGGGACTCCTCAGCAGTGCGTATCCACAACCCCGCCCTCTGAGTAGTCCCACACTAGGATAAAATGGCCGTTTAGTGCTTCCAGGTTTTCAGTGATTGTCTAGCTTTAATTGACTTTTGAATCCAACTATCAAGTTATGTATGTTAAAATTAATGCAAATAAAGTGAGAAGGCTCCTGTTAAATGATACATTTTATCTTGAGTAAGTGATAAACCAGCATTTTAAAAAAGTCTAAAAATATATAAATCTATGATAAAGGTAAAGTGAAGATTCCTGTCAAGTTATATTACAGTGATTAAGAAGTAAACATTGGAAATTCGAATTGAGAAGAATTAGATTGAACGTAATGCCATTTAAGTTTGATTTTCTAAACAATATCCCTTTTTTAAACAACATCAATGTAACGGACGTTATTTGAGTGTATCAATCCTCCAACTATGATTTCATTACTTAATTATTACAAGTTTTAAACATATCTGAACTCTTTTGGTATTGTTGAGTTTTCTCAGTTAGATAGTTAAAATCCGAAGCTTTTATTCTCATTCTGGATAATATAAAAATGACCGATTTAGTTATTCTGTGCATTTTATATTATTTTGTTGTAGTGTCCTTGATTGCACTTCCTCATCCCGGTAAGTTGCATTATCTTAATCCGTATTTGTGTTTAAGTTGACTGTTTTATTTTGTTGAGCTTTGAACAGGTTACTGATTGACGTCTGATTATTCCTAAAAAGTCACATTCCGGGACGAAACATCTGCGCAGTACTCCCTGTTTTGGATTGATTCTAAAACTGGTCAATCTGTAATAATCACTACACATAAATCAAAAACTAATCTTTTACAAATCACTTCAAAAAAACTAATTGATGAATGAATGAATAAATTACACATAGATAACAACCATCTGCTTTAGAGGAACTTTAATGTAAGCTCTTCTTTAAATAATAATAATAATATATTCTGAAAATAATATTTACAGAATTCACACCAGTTTACAGGCATGATCAGATTGATATAAAAAGCAACATTTAATGTAGAGAACAAACATGAAATATAAGAAAGTTTTATGCTTGCTGGTTTAGTAATTGATAAGTAGTTTATATATGGCATATATCACGGCAAGCCAATGCAACACCAGGGAACTTGTCATTTTTTATTAAGTGGATAGCCTGATGATTAATCAACGTTGTTCTGTAAGGTTATTTCCAGTGCCAGAGCGAGTTATTGATAATTATCTACAACTAGAGAAAGTAAGATAAAAGCAAAGAGCACGGAACAACAAAACAATGATAGCAAGTAAGAGGTTAAACATTTAAAGTTACGATAATCTCACTTGTGGAGTAAGATACACTTGCAGGCGCTAGAGCATTTAATGCATTTTCAGAGGAGCAATAGGCATTAATTGAGCGAACAAACAATGGGAGAGAGTTTAACGTACGGATAGTTTGAGGTAGATTATTCCAGAGCCTAGAAAACTTACAGGTAAAGTAATTCATATAGAGAGAAGATCTAGAAAATGTTTGTTTCGCTAAAGACAAGGAGTTACGAATGTCGTAATGTGAAGCTTTAGCATATTGAATCGCCTGGCTAGATGTGAAGGAGAGTTTGTTAAGTATTTTGAAAAAGAAGATAAGGTTAAGTTTGAGTCTCCTCTTCCATAAAGGGTCAAGCCCTAGTTTACTACACCTCGAATTATATGTCAAGACACTATCAGTTCCAAGAGTACGAAGTGTAAATCGTCTCTGTACTGATTCCAGTCTTAATTTATCCTTTATGCGCGTGCTACTACGGAGAAACGCGCAGTATTCGAGGAGTGGTCGAACACAGACTTTGTACATTAAAATACGAGATTCGCTGTTATGAAGGTTTCGAGTTATGTAACCTATAAGACGTTGAGACTTGGACGTTTGTTTCATTATCTGTTCAGTAAACGACAAGTCGTCGGAGTACCTAAGTCCTAGATCTACTACTGTGTGTAACCTAGATAACACTTCACCATTTATGGTTAGATCGAGGTTGAGTGATGTATCACCGAAGCATAACCATCCACATTTAGCTGTATTAAGCTCCAGTTGCCATTTCGAGCACCACTGTGCTACCTTGTTAAGCTCCGTGCTGATACAATTTTGAATATAGCTCAGCTCATGTGGAGAAAATGAGTACACCACCTTAAGATCGTCTGCATACAAAAGGGACTTACCCTCACTAAAACACTCACAAATATCATTAATGAAAACTAAAAAGAGCAAAGGACCTAAGACACTACCCTGAATTACCCCACTTCTAACAGGGACGGCATTCGACAATGAAGAGTTGATTTTAACTATTTGTTGTCGATTGCTGAGGAAGGAATCAAACCAGGCTAATAACGGGTTTTGGACCCCATAAGATGCGAGTTTACCTATGAGAAGTTGGTGGTGTCGAAGGCCTTAGAAATGTCCAAGTGTAGCACTAATACTAGATATCCTTGGCTACGAAGAGAATAGACTAAATTAAAGAAGTCAAAATGACATGTCATACAAGATCGATTTTTAAGAAATCCATGTTGCGAATCATCAATAAATTGTTCAGTCAATAAATAGTTGGATAGTTCGTCACTAATAATTTTTTCCATAATCCTAGAGATAACTGGAGTAATATTTATTGGCCGATAGTTGTTCATGTCAGTCTTATCTCCGGATTTGTAACGTGGTGTGATATACGCGGTTTTCCAACGGTCAGGATAAGAGCCTGATTCCATAGAGAGAGTAAACAGCTTAAGGAGAAGAAGTGGGCCACCATATTTGTAGAGAAATGATGAAATCCCGTCTGCTCCGTGACCTTTCGAAACCTTGAGGTTATTTATAACCCTACTAATTTTCAGACATGTGAAGGAGATAGATTTAATTGAGTTACCAGTCATGTATATAACTCTAGAAACAGAGCCATTTATGGATTCTTTGCCATTTGCAAAATTACCACTGAAAAGGTCTGCTATAGTTTTTGGGTCATATATAAAACTATTATTATGCAGGATGCATGGTATATCAACATTTTGAGTTGATTTAGCACGTTTATTGTAAAGGTGGATTAGGTTTTGCACTTTTGAGTTAGTACTTAGTGCTAATAGCTCTTCATTGATGGCTTTTAACCTATGTTTCTCTTTAATTTGGTTAAAAATTATTGTTATTTGTGTGACTGCCGTGAAGTCGTTAGATTTAAAATAACGTTTCTTTAGGCGTCTTAGTTTATTACGATATTTAGCTGGTATATATAATTCGTAAGGTTTACTAATCCTGTAAGACTTAATTGGTGCACAGGAATCTAGACAAGAGTTAACAATCAAATAGAATATGTTGATGGCATCTGTCAGACTATTACATGAGAAGAATTCATCCCAGTCTGAGAGTTTGATCAGTGGGCGCAAGAGGTCCCAGTCTACATGCTTATAGTCTCTATAATTGCAGGTTCTTTGAATTGGTCGGTTGTAGGAGGGATAGATGGGGAGAGCACAAGCTACTATCCTATGATCACTGCTTTCAAACTCGTTGTATACTTGTACAGAGAGGGGGGTGACATCTCTACTAAATATTAGATCAAGTATATTATCACCCCTTGTTGGGGTACGAACCCACTGTGACCAGCAGTACAGATTAAGGATTGATAAAAATTCATCATTGCTTGACTGACAACTACCGGTACTCCAGTTAATCCCAGGATAATTGAAATCGCCAGTGATAATCTTAGCACTGAAGTTTAGAGTAGATGCGTGTATAAATGCATTGATAATAAGATCATTCAAATTATCAGTACTATCAGGAGCTCTATATATACAACCTAGGAGTAGACTATGATTTGGGGTATTGATTGATATCCAGATCGATTCTGATAAACTATTCAAGATACTATCTTCAACTTTGTTAGTTGTTAAGGTATCCAAAGCAAATATAAGACAACCGCCTCCTCGCTTAGTTTTTCTGTCACAGCGATAGAGTCGATAGTTTTGGATATTTAATTCGGAATCGGCCATTGCTGGATAACACCACGTTTCAATGATAAGTATAAAAGAAGGCTTGGCTAGAAAGGCTAAGGTTCTCAAGGCTGAAATTTTGTTCAGAAGTGAACGTGTGTTAATAAGTAATAAGTTTAAAAAGGGAGTGTGTAGTGTAAAAAAACCGAGAGCATCTTTATCGATGGTATGAGTTCTAGCTATGCCTGGACTATGGTTTAATGTGTTTGCCGGATCGCATGGGCTATAGCATGAGCGAACTGTAGTGCTAGTGGAACAAGGGATCTCTGGAGGCCGAAAAAAAATCCTTATTTTGGTAAGGTTGAATAATAATATCAGTACACTGACTAACATGAGGTAGATTAGCTGCAACAGTGGGTTCAGCTGCTGGTGCGATCACATTTGTTGTGGCCTTAACAATGTTATTTTCGTTCATGGTACGCTATTGCGTTAGTCTTTGATTGGTGGTTTTGTCTGAGACTATACGAGCGTTTTTAAACTTCGTATGCGCACAGACTAGCTGTTCAGATTCTTTCAAACGTTCCGCTAATAAATGGGAGTCGAATCTAAACAGTATAGGGCACGAGTATTTTTGATGCTTTTTGTTAAGTCGGATACATTGGCATGGACTGTCCTGGAGATTAGCTGCCTTTAGTATCGAGTTTCTTACAGTTTTAATGGCAACTTTTTCCGGTATATTATATATAATCACATTATTTCGAGAGATTATTTACTTGGTGACTTCACTAGCTATCAAGTCAATAACGGATTCTACTTTGATCCTGTCTTCGAGTTCAGAAGGAACTATATCCTTTGACAACAGCAGTCGAAGGGGTGACAGTGTCTTTAGTTCTAGTTTAAGATCATCATGCTTTAATAAAGAGCCCGCAAGTGACTCCACTTTAGAACGCATATCACTTAATTGCTTATAGACAGCGGCTAATTCGCTCTTAATATGATCGATACCTTCAGTTCGTGAGTTAGAACTCATTATTAAGTTAGACATAGAGTCATCCAGCAACATGTGTGGAATAAGTCCACTCCCACTATTATCTGGTGCAACAGGAGTTGCAGAGCATGGGGTATAGGTAAGACCAGAGTTGTTAATATCTGAAGAAATAGGACTTTTTCGAGCTCGTTTTTGTGTCAGTCGAACCATTTTTCTTCAAGGGTTAATTGAATGCTATTATTGATTTATAAACTAGGGTTTAACGATATATAAGCACATTATAATAAATACCGTGTAAGCGTAACACAAACTTCAAACGTAATAAAAGTTTCAGTACCAAAAAGTAAAAATATATTTGACTGTTAAGAAAATTCAACTTTGAATTAATTAGTCCTTCTATTTAATGGTAAACGTTTTAGTAAGCCAACAGTTTTCTTGTCTACATGATAGAAGTTTTTAATGATTCTTATATGAACGAAAATAGAGTAATTTTACCAGTTTATTTTGTAGAAATAAAGGAACTATAAACAAACTATAGTTTTCCTGGATGTGTTATTCAATTATTCGAATATATCAAATCATTTTTCTAAGTTAGCATTGGTTAAGATGTCAGTAACTATGTACAGGTTTATTCACTGTGATTTTATTATCGAGACATTACAGATATAAAACGTTGCTCAAGCTAAGGTGAGTAGAATCAGATTCACTCTTTGAAATTTTAATAAACCTTTTGATGCACAACAATGAATTCTTGCATGGATCGTATGTAATGATCGCCTGATCAATAAGACGTCATATAGTATATGGATTTTAATTCGAATACATTGAACATTGAATAAATTCATTTCTGTTTTAAGATCAAAAGAACTTAAGTAGATAAACTTTGAACACATATATAAAGATCAGTTTAGATAGGTATTTCAAAATTCATTATGTTGAGACAAGTAATTTTATTAGATTCAAATAGTTTTGTATTGGTATTACTCTTAGCTGGTAAGTATTAAAAGCATTTCCTTTTATCACAGTTTTTAATTACTTACTTAATTACGCCTGTCATCCCCAATGGAGCACAGGCCTTCAACCATCAGTCTCCCACAGTAGATTGTTGCTGATAGTGTCTGGCCAACGGATCCGAAGTATTTTGTTAATAAACACCTGTATCTTCTGGATGGTAGCTTTCGTAGTTCTCCACGTCTCCGTCCCATACAGTAGAACTATCTTGACATTTGTATTGGAAACTCAGATCTTGATGTTGGTTGATAGTTGTTTTGAGTTCCAGATGTTCTTCAGTTGTAAATATGCTGTTCTTGCTTTGCCGATCCGCGCCTTCACATCTGCATCAGATCCACCGTGTTCATCAATGATGCTATCGAGATATGTAAATGTTTTCAAATCCTCCAAAGCTTCTCCATCAAGTGTAATTCGATTGGTGCTTACTGTATTGTATCTGAGAGTTTTGCTTTTCCCTTTATTTATATTGAAACCTACTGCGGCTGAGGCTACTGCTACACTGGTCATCTTCTCCTGCATCCGTTGTTGCTTATGTGATAGAAGAGCCAGATCATCTGAGAAATCTAAATCGTCCAGCTGCATCCTAGCTGTCCACTGTATACAGTTTTTAATAGTTATCTGTAATCATAAAACTACGAAATTAGTAATATATATATGAAATATTTCGTAAATAGATGTACAATTATCTTGTAGTTAAAAAAGAGTGAAACATTTCACACTCAGCTACAAAACATATTTACAATCTTGAAGTAACCAGTGTTCCCTGAAGTGATTTGAACTTGTATCATTCATTGTAAGTGATAACTGATTCTAATGCCTTTTAGAAAATAAACTTATCTTTTTATAGAAAACATTTCTCGTTCCTGATTCATGACCAAGCCTCACACTATAAAAGAAGCATATGAAAATTAGTAGGTTACAAGTCATTATTTACTTAAAAAACGTTTTTATCAAAATATCATAATATTTACCGTTTATGATGTACGTCATCATTCTAAACTGTAAGTGTTAGTTTAAATGCCAAATTATTCAAATATATATAAGATACATGTATTTGATTGTATACTTTAATTAGATTCCTGTTGTGTAGAATGTTTATATTAATTTTATGAAGTGCTATATATATGAATTCGAGATAAGCTTAACAACACCTAAGATGATTTTATATTCACACATTTCCATCTATTATGATTATGGTTATTATTTCACTAGAAAAACTGTGATTGAAAAAAGAGGTTAGTTTATTTGTAAACTATTATTGTTTATGTCTATGCTAGCCTAGTGAATACAAATAATAAATAGTTATTATAATTATTTTCTAAATATTTATAAATAATGAATAGGACTAGGTTGTTTACTATTGAATCTAATATGTAGATTTCTCGTTAATGATGGAAGATAATTTTTCTTTCAAATTTTCACATTATTCCTGGATTTAATTATGGTATACATAAGTTATTCACTTAGTATTGTTTATTTGAATCTTCCCATTGATGCTTAGGACTGTAACTGGTCAGTCTCTTATTGGCCATATGTGCATACTGTGCGTATTGCCTCGATATCGCCTATAATATTGTTCATTATGCTTATGAAATAAGGATATATAGAGGCAATACGGACAGTATGGACAAAATGAACATAAAA
>NW_017386025.1:847214-891072 GCF_000237925.1 Schistosoma mansoni | reverse complement strand
AAATACAATACATTCGTTCGTGTTCATCTAATACTTTTTGACTAAATTGCTTTTTTTCTGGGATTACTAGTTTATAGTATAATTTAAGTACTCCTAATTATTACATTGGCGTCGCGATGGAGCCTGTAATGGAACGGTTGGATGTACATTCAGATTTTAATGCTTTTGAGAAAACAATTAAAAACATGAGAAAACTTTTATATTCTATTTTGTTTTCGTGAAAATTCTACTGATTTTCTATCACATTTTATTTGGATTCAACAAACTTAAAATTAATATCAACCTCAAATGGGAATAATAATCATCGAAAAGCAAGTATTGTGATTACTATTATTATTGTTATTATTATTATTATTACTTTGATCATTTGTAAATTTAATCTTTGGATATAAATCTCTATGTACTTACTTACGCCTGTTACCTCTCGTGGAGGGGCATAGGCCTCCCACCAGCATTCTCCATCAAACTATGTCCAAACAATCCTTTCCACTTCTTTCCAGTTAACATTCATCCTTTTCATATCTTCTATTTCCCAGCGTAATGTGTTCCTTGGCCTTCCTCTTTCCCGCTTCCCTTCACCATTCCAAGTTGAGGCTTGCCTCGTGATGCAGTTCGGTGATTTCCGTAATGTGTGTCTTATCCATTTCCAGCGTCTTTTCCTAATTTCCTCTTTAGCTCGAAGCTGGTTTGTCCTCTCCCATAAAACGCTGTTGCTAATAGTATCCAGCCAGTGAATGTTGAGTATTTTGCGTAGACAATTGTTTATAAATACTTATAGCTTCTTGACGATGGATGTAGTAGTTCTCCACGTTTCAGCTCCATACAGTATAATTGACTGTCTTGACGTTCGTATTGAAGATTCGCACTTTGAAGTTAGTTGACAGTTGTTTTGAGTTCCATATGTTTTTCAATTGTAGAAATGCTGCCCTTGCTTTGCCAATCCTTGCCTTTACATCTGCATCAGACCCTCGTTGTTCATCAATGATGCTTCCCAGGTATGTGAATGTTTCCACCACTTCCAGAGTTTCGCCATCAAGTGCGATTAGGTTGATGTTCTCCGTGTTGTATTTAAGAATCTTGCTTTTTCTTTTGTGTATGTTGAGGCCTATTAAAATCTCTATGTGGATGAATTATAATGTATTACTATTTAGTTGTATACTATTCTGTTTTAAATATCAATTATCAGTTATATGCATGAATAATAAAATTATATTTTGAAAGGCATAAATAAATATTTAATTGAATAGAATAACTCAAATCTTATCTTTTTTTTCCAATTTTAGTTAACATAATCCTTTTGATATCCTTTGTTTATTTATTTCATTTGTTTATGTCATTATGTGATTACATTTTAACAGAACAATAGGTTGATGATGAATAAATAAATCGTTGATAAGATACAATCATCACGAAATGAAAATGACTGTCATAATTAATTGTTAAATAAAAATAACTTAGTTTTAAGTTTCCCCAGTTGTTCAGAGTTTCTTTAGCTTCAATTTCATCTTGGCCACAACCAGGTGGTGATCTAGAGCTATGTTAGCTCCTCTACTGCTTTTCTTGTCTTCTATTGAACTTCTGAATCTCTTAGTGATGCAAATATGATTTATCTGGTTTTGTATGGTATGGCCCGTCGAGACCCATGTATTTTTGTGTATGCGTTTGAGCGGGAACATAGTGCCACCTATAGCCAATTTGTTTAATGCATATAGATTTGCGAATCTCTCTCCATTTTCGTTTCTCTCTTCCCATCCATGTCGTCCAATTATATCTTCATATCCTGTGTTGTTCATTCTGAATTTGGAGTTTAGGTCTCCCATTAGAATGGTCAGTTCTTTTCTTGGGAAATTCGCTATGATCAACTTCAGCCTCTTATAAAACTGATCTTTATCCTCTTCATTCCTATCATTGGTAGGTGTATAACATTAGATAATATTCATTGTGATTCCCCCCTTTTTCGTTTTAAAGTATGCTTTAACGATCCTGAGTCCATAAGATCCCCATCCTATAGGTGCATTTTGTGCTTCTTTGGACAGCATCGGAGCAACTCCCTAGGTGTGTGGAGCGTTTTCTTCTTCGTGACCGGAGTACAGCAGCATCTCTTCCGTATCTAGCCTTTTCTGTTCAGCTTGAGTTAAATGGGTTTCATTGATTCCGAGAACTTTTAGGTTGCATGTTCTCATTTTCGCAGCTATTTGACTAGTCCTACTGGTCTCCCACATTGTCCGGGCATCCAATGTACCTATATTAATTGTTGCTCTGGTTTCTAGAAGCAACATCGACCTCGTGACTCCCGGGGAATGTCTACTTTTACCGTGAGGCGTCGTATCTTTTCTGAATGAAGATCCTTTAACTCGGAGGATAGATTTTAAATGGTTTAATTTGTTTATTCTGGTTAGCGTTCTTTCAACAAGATTGTTTTCTACAAGATGGGATTGTTAACTCCACACCCAACCCTCCTCCTTTCTGTGTGCTTGGGACCTGCAGTAACCCTAGAAGAGCTACAGAAGGAGTTATTTTGACATATATATATATATATATATATGTCTAATATTTATCAAGTCAGATCGTTTAAAAACCAACTACAGACTGAATTGTTTTGAATAACTTGGGAAACAAACTTTAATTGGCAATTTCATTATGTTTATTCGATGACTTCGTGCTTCAACCACCAAGTATCTGTGCTTTGTATAGGAGTAAGATTCATTAATATTGTTGTTTTCTACATTAATTATTGTGAACAAGAACCAGTAGTTAATAAATCTTTCGGTAGTACATCGATATGTTCTAGAAAATTTATCTAGATTCAAGTGTCAATCTGAACTCATCTAATGAAATTAATAATATATGAACTATAGTTCGAATTCTTCCACTTTTAAACGAAATTCCTTTCTACTTATTGTAAGATCAAATGTATTTAATTTAAAGTGTATCATAGGATCTTGGTGATATGTAATACTGTTGTATTCAATTCTGTGACTAAATGTGATGACGGATAATACATCCTACATGTTTATGTTTCTTGATTAAAAAAATATGATAATTTATATTCACACAAATTTACATAAACTTTCTGGAGCCTAAATTTATCAATTATATTAAGCTATTTAATACCTTGGGGAATATTTTTTTATTTATCTATTTATCTAACTTATCCTTGTGTATAGAAATAGTTGTTTTACACATTGCTCCCCTTTCTTTTTTCTTCTTTCCTTCTTTCTTTTTCAATCTCTTTTCTGTTTCATGTCACTTTCAATATGACTATCTCATTATCTATCAGAGACTAACTCATCTTATTGTTATGATGGTTATTTATCCCATGTCTTTTTTATAGTTTCTACCTGCTCTAGTAGAATTTACTTAAGATGAAAATGAAAATTGTACATGTGTGAAAAAACGTTAAATTATTAATAAATTCATAAAAAAACCATTTTAACTCTTCCAAATCATTTCCATATTTAGAAAATTACATATTGTATAGGATGATGAATAAAGCTTTCAATCGAAGTTACATTTTTATGTTAGCAAGTGTAGTAAACTTCTAATCTCTGAGAGAAATTGGAAAAATAAAATGCTATCATGGACCATTAATTGCTGACAGTTCACGAGAAAAACTATTTTGAAATCAGCTAATCAATCATTTCATAAATTGTAGGGAATTATTAAATTCTGTTGTCAATATTAAGGAGAAGATTTTGATCACTATCTGTTATGGCAAGCAAAGATGGATAGTGGCTAGCAGTGGAATCCAGGACGCGCTTTTCCTCCTATTTGGGACTCTTCAGCTGGATGTACCTGCATTTCAGAGTTGATGTTCACTCTAGGACTTTGCTTATAATGCTTGTGAATTAAGGCTATATCGAGGCAATACGCACAGTATGCACATATGGCCGATAAGAGACTGATCAATTATAGTCCTAAGCATCAATGGGAAGATTCAAACAAACAATACTAAGTGAATTTCACTATCTGTTATGTTATGTACATCCTGTGCGGATCGCATTGATATGATATGGCCAGCAAAAAAAATCCAGGATATACATTTCATCCTGTATGTAGCTTGTCGGTTGAATGCATCCACATCCCAGTTTTAGTTTTCCTAACGGGACTCTAACCTAGTATCTTCAAAATTCTAATGTAGACACTAAGATTGGATGAGAGTGCATCTGACTGATGAATCCCATTGACGACGAAACGTGCATTGTCAATTCAGTTGGTAGTTTATGTCTGAAATAAGTTATCTTATTCATATTAATCTGTTATTGTATTTATACGTTGGTCTGAATAGTTTTCTTCGATAAAAATGATTAATTATATTACCTAATTAAATAATAAAAACAAACATTCATATAAATATTTATGAAGATTAAAGAACATGTACACATAACCAGTATGTTCAAAACCCATAATAATTTGTATGTTGATGGTGAACTGATTGTAATGACCACAAAAGGTATATATCAGCAGATCATTTGTTATTTACTATTTCAGTAATATATTTAGTTTGAAAAAAAAGAATTATTTTACCTATTTCTTTTATCAATGTAATGTTTTTATAAATTACGGCATACGTCATACTTTTGTGTTAAAACAATTAATTTATCCTCATTAGTTAGTCGTATGTTATTATCACAATCAACCTTTAAATGTAAAAGATTTTATAATTAATGGATTATAATTTAACCATTCACTACCTATACAAAAGAATGATCATCAACTATATACAGACTGTTCCGAAGTTGTTGCAAGCCTAATTGTAGTTTCCTTGATAGCATAGTCGTTCTCTGAGTTTGTGTTCTTGTAGAGAAATTTATGATGACATTGAGCTCAAATGTTTGTTGGTTGAAAACTTGAACCAATTATATCATAAGTCTCACACAATACCTGTCACACATTTATTTGCTTGAATTTTCATGACTTTAAAATTTAGTCAGACCAATTTTCAGCATAACATTCTCATCCGGTAGACAAGTGGATAGCTGAATTGTATCCTGTGATAAATATCAAAAACAGTCCCATCCGATGTGATATCTCAATCCTAATACAAGTCTGAATCAAATAATACAGGTATACAAGCTTTCAGTGAACTCAGCTTCCTTTTATACGATATATCCTACAAGTAATCACGTTCTGTTTTAAATTATTAGGGATGAAAAACACAAATAAGAAAATTCAGCCATTCTCAGATAAACATTTAGAGTTTTACATTCTATTTTGTGGCCCTATATTAAACCACGTGAAGAAGTGAAGACACAGGTTTGATGTAGATTATATTGAAAGTTTGAGTGGTTTCAAGACGAAACATTCCAAAGGATTTTTGGTAGCTTCGTACTGAAACCATTCAATGATCAAATAAAATATATCAGTCGACGGCACAAAAAAGACAAATACACAGTCAAATATATGGTCTGTGAACTTCCTAATCACTGATAACAAGTGGATACAGCTCGAGTCGAGCGTGCATTGGTAAGTTCCTATGGAGGAGTTTGGATGGCTCAAAACCTGTATTGCTAACGTCTCTTAGATAGAAGATGAAATATTAATGATTGGAACTTTTGAACCAAATAACCCAACACTATTGAAATTCTTCTTCTGGACCGCCAAACGTTACACAATCTTCTACAACTATGTAACGAGTAAACTAATGAAAAAACAAATATTCACATACTTTTTATTTGTCATTAGCTAACATTGTGTGATTAAAAACAAATTAACAGTCTAAACCACCAACTAAACTACTCGATATAATTTTATGGATTATCATTTATAAAGTATGATATAATTATCCATTTTGAATAGGAGACCAAAGACAAACTATCACCATCCGGAAATTATATGTTGTCTTAACTATACTACATCATTTTTCAACAGCACACGCCAAAAAGGTCATTAGTTTCTTCTACTTTCTAGCCATTTAGAGATGATTTCGTGAAGTTTGGTCAGTCTGATTTCATTAAGCCTGAATTTTCTACCAAAATAATCTTTATTGAAGTTTTTTCAAGTAGTTCGCACACTGATCATATTTAATGCAAAGATCTTTATAAATATAATGATATCCAATTGATCTTCAAATGAAAAATATTTTTATTCATACCAAGAATTATTCACTTGTTTCCGTATATATCGAGATAAAACAATTTATCTTTTATTTAGGTAATGACGGTAGTGAAGACGTCAATTTTACATACAGTTGAATTCATTAGTCGATCTAAGCTAGACCACCATTGAAACCCTCGAAGCACTGAACTATTAAGATTACTACAATCTCCATAAAGCGTCATTCGAATAATAATCACGTGCTCACTAGTGACTATCTTCATGATGTAACCCCCGGACTTCTAGTGATGAGCCGTGTCGAGTAGAGTCATGTATCTACCTCAGACAATGGATGAAGGGTTGTGCAAGATCATAGGTTGATTGGAGTTAGACACTAACATCGTTGGATGTCGGCTCAGTGGTTTAGAGGTTAAGCGTCCCCCTACGAGACCGAAGGTCCTGGATTCGAATCCTGCGTGAGGGATCGTGGATATGCACTGCTGAGTAGCGCCACACTGTGACGAAGCGACCGTCCAGTACTTCCAGGTTCTCAGTGGTGGTCTGGCTTAAGTTGATTCATGAATTCAACAATTAAAATTACTACAAACCCCAATTCTGATAATTTTAAATATTTCAGCAATAGTTATGTCTCACTCATTTACAGTAATTTCTTTGGTCGATAAAATTGTTTATCAATTCGAAGTCACGTGAAATGAAATGATTGGTTGGTATTTGTTTGGATATATATGAACAGCTCTCTTTCATTTGTATAGCTACTCAAATTTGCAAAATATTACGTGACATTATATATATATATATGATCATTAGTGAATATTACTGTAATCGTTCAAGCGAATAAAACCCTAAACATACTTAAAAAGAAGATCATCGAAATAACATGAGAACAACCAGAAGGACATCATAATTTTAGTTTGTTACCTGAGTAAATGTAATTGTCTTTGAGTTGTTTATAGTTTGAACTTGTTACTTGACCTGAATAATTCTATTAAGTTTCCTTTAATAACTAAAGCAAATAAAATCAACTTATCATCGAATAAAAAAATATTTTCGTTCATATGATTTGACAGAAAAATAACTGCCTTTGCATTGCTGAAATAATATTAATTGTCTGAAGTTAACCTTCATCACAGCCAAATGTAAGCTGCTGAATCATCGGAAACCAAGGGATATATTGAATAGATGTTGTTATCTTGGAATCCTATAAAGAGTGCACTCGAAACCTGGTAATAGATCGAAATTGAGATATTCAAATTTTGTCACGAACAAGATCGTACTTGATTGACATGTAAGGATCAAATAGTAGATATGTTTAACTTTAGTCAGTTCACTAACTAATTTGATAATTAATTCATTTTTGTATTGTTTGTTAGAATCCTCCCATTGGTGTATAGAACTGCAATTGATCAGTCTCTTATTGGCGATAACTGTCAAATGTAATCAATGTTATTCGCCTCACTTCTGATATGATTAAACTGCAATAACATAAATTTTTAGCTAGTGATGTGAAATAACTAAAAATTGATTAAATTCCATGATCACGAAAACCCAAAATTCATCAGAATCTAGAAATTTAACGAATTGTATCTTAAAGAGCAACAGATAAAAACCATTAACCATTCTGATCAATATTTCGACAGTTCAAGTATACAGACACAAGTATTGTCTTAAAGAATAGCCGAAAGAAAAATGATTATTTGATGAAGTAAAAACTAGTATTTTAAATTTGTTTAAAAAACCGTTGTAATTTATACCAGTGATAATGAATGCTGGTAATTGATTTAATATCGGATACAACTTTAACGCAATTCCTATTTACCGAATGGATAATGATGCAAGGACACTTTGACGGTACTGACTCCGAATTCCCTGGTACGGCCAAGAGTGAGGAGAGTTAGTTCTCCCTCTCGAAATGCTCTCACATGGCCACATGCATACAACCAGTGACAGGGTAGTCCTACTCACTACCTTCCTGTAGCGGGGGTGTTGTTTACGAAATTGAGAGGACAAAAAGAGAATGTCCGACGCTTTAACCGGGTTGGTGGATACGAAGGATCCACATAGGGAAGTTGGGAAACCCTGCTCCCAAACCAATGGTGCACACAGGCTCCAGGATCCTAATGGAACGAATGGCGTATGAACCCATTGTTTGTCACCGGCTACCATGGGACCGCATCTCTTTACGTTGCTTCACTGCCTTGTGGATTAGACCATTGGGTCAAAGGCTCGCGGTGTGGCCCACTAAAGAAACCACTCGCTTCGGTTTAGGCACCCGGTCAGTATTCCAGCCCTAACGCAAATCGAATGATTTATGTGGCGTATATGTATTTGGTGCCCGCTTGTACCAATGTTTATGTGTTTAAATAACTAAATAAATAATAACGGTACTAGACAAAGTACTTAGGTTTTCAAAAGAAGAATTTTCAACACCTTCCTTTCAAAAATAACATTCATATGAATATCACTATTAGTTGTGCATTGTTTATATCAATGAAATCATAATAATAAAATAGTTTATAGAATGAACAGTTGGATTTAGCCGATCAATAAACGGAAATCATGAGACATAAAGGGTTCGTACATTTCCAGCCATCGTACATTATATTACATAAACGTAATCTGTTTCATAATGACATGACATCTGGAATAAAAGTTTTAATTATGCGATTATCTGTACATATAAACAAGGTTTATTCATAATCGCTTTTAGTTGACAAGTATGACCCCATATACTTGTTGATAAGTCAAGTGCTAGACATCTTTATAGTAGTTCGAGTAAATGTGGTAAAAAGTTCAGATTGTTTTAAATGAATTGATTTCCATTTTTTGTTCTTTTATAACTAATCATGAATCATAATCGTTATATTCTTAGAATGTAAACTCCTCCTTTTACTGAACTAACGCATATGACCTACTTAGGAGACTTACCCTTCTATGCCTTCTATTAAAAGGTGCAATCCGAAAGAAAATCAAAACCTAAATATGCATTCCTACGATAAACACTAATTATGGCGGATTTGTACATCATTAGATCTCTTTGGATGCCACTTGCATCATCAATTTCGAATGGCAATTTATCAACTTCACAAATAGACGATCCATTTGAATCAGTTAAGTCGAAGCACCGAATGTTCATTTCCCAGTAGGAATTTGCAATATAAATGAAGTGGTGAATGGTAGTCATATTACTGAAAAATGTGTACCTTTTTAGTTGCGTAAAACAACAAAGCAAAACATTTGCAAACCTACTAAAAACACTTATTGCTTCAGTAAAGAAAATTAATTTTATAATTTCGTGAACTATTCTTGTATATATAATGATTATTGAGCTGAAGTCTTAGTATAAATAAAAAAAATTAAGATTCTGTCACCGTATTCATTTGATAAATTGAAATGTAGAACGATGTAGCGTACATAGATTTGTTTGACACTAAAAATTGTTTAAATGCATTCACATTCTCTATACTACAGTTGTTATGTCTGGATACCTACCAGGCATGCATTTCTTTTTTTAAGCAAAAAATTACCTTTATTGTCATTGGTCACATTATATATACAAATGCAAATAAATCAATGCAAGTTATAACTATATAGGACATATGAAATCATATTCCATTTCAAACATTATTATTATTATTATCATTCAAACAGGATTAACGATAGGTTAACAAAATCCAAGAAGAGTTTTGTCCCACATTTTCCAAAAATAATTTCTATACAAGACAGAATGACGATCACTATATTCCAACATATAAAACATTAAAACCATCAAATTAAGAAAATTCTTATGCGAACAAACATACTTATAAATGTACATATATTCGGACATAGTAAGCAGAGATGGATAGTGGCTAGCAGTAGAATCCACGACGCGCGTTTCTTCCTATTTGGGACTCGTCAGCTGTTTGTACCTACATCTCAGATTTGATGTTCATTCTGGGACTCGAACCCAGTATGGTTCGCTACAAACGCCATCGCGTTATCTACTCGGCCACTGAGTCCTGATAGCCACTTGCTTGTGCGATGAGGTGAATTGAGGCTATATCGAAGCAATACGCACAGTATGTACATATGTCAATTAGAGACTGACTAGTTGCAGTTCTAACACATCGATGGCAAGATTCAAACAAACAATACCGAATGAATTTAAACTTCACCCCATCGCACAAGCAAGTGGCTATCAGGACTCAGTGGCCGAGTGGATAACGCGATGCCGTTTGAAGCGAAAGGTATTGGGTTCGAGTCCCAGAGTGAACATCAGCTGTGAGATGCAGGTACATCCAGCTGACGAGTCCCAAATAGGAAGAAACGCGCGTCGTGGATTCTACTGCTAGCCACTATCCATCTTTGCTTATAGTGCTTGTGAATTAAGGCTATATCGAGGCAATACGCACAGTATGCACATATGCCAATAAGAAACTGACCAGTTGCAATCCTAACACATCGATGGGAAGATTCAAACAAACAATACAAAATGAATTTATTTGGACATAGTTGAAGAATTTTGTAAAACCCTAATGAACATTAACTAACCACTATATAATGATGTAACATGCTACTAATAAGTAGACTAAGACAAATGATTGCAAGTATTAATGAATTTTTAAAAAAATCTAGAATTTAATCAATTTTGAAGTAGACCACAATTCTACAGAGTTGAGATCATGAGTCAAATGAAGCTATAACCAGGTTTCCTATGATGGTCTAGCTTCAAGTGATTCATGATCTCAACTCTATAAAATTACTAAAATCTTCACAAAACCCCTTCTGATAATTTTGAAATAGCAATTGTATATTCCCAGTATCACATTTTATAAAAAAAATATTCAACCCAATTAATGATTATTTGTTTTTGATTGACCTTTCAAAACAATTTCTAAATTAATTATTCTATAGAATGTAGTTCATTCAATTCACCTCATTAAAATGCTTGTAAAAATACTTTTTATTCAGCATTTATTATGGTATAATGTGAATTAGTTCTTTTAATTTATTTTTTTGTTTAATTTTTTAATTATCTTTTTCATATAGCCCTTACATGAAATCCTGAAGGTCAAAGGAAAAGTGGAAGACCAAAGAACACATTACGCCAAGAAATGGAGACAGACATGAGAAGAATGAACGAAAGTTGGATAGAATTAGAAAGGAAGGCCCATGAAAAAGTGGGTTGAAGAATGCTGGGCGGCGGCCTATGCTCCATTCGGAGTAACAGGCGTAAGTAAGTAAGTTGATTTACGTCATATATACAATGTTCAATTATCCTGTTAGAACTAAGTACGTATATATATATATATATGGAAAAGATGTATGTTTAAATATATATTTAATTATCGTAATCATTATACAGATGTTATACATCTGTTTTATAAATATGCCGCTTTTCATATATGATCACTTTATCAAAATAAATAAATTTAATAATAAGAAATTTACATTATCATATAATTTGAATTTATTTATTTAAAAAATAATATGGTCGAGCTTCAATTGACTCATGATTTCAACTATATAATATTACTAAGATCTCCACAAACCCCTCTTCTGATAATGATCATATGCTCATTGGTGACTGGCTCCATGAGATATTTCCTGTAGTTGTAGTGAGAAGCAGTAACCAGTGGAGTTCAACCAGGTCTATTGGGAGGTAGTAACTCACTGAAGATAATGGTGGACAGTTGCTTAATTTCGTGAATTGGTTGCAGTTAGACATTAACACCATCAGATGCCGGCTCAGAGGTCTAGTAGTTAAGTGCACACACGCGAGACTGATAGACCTTGGGTTCGAACGTCGCGAGGCGGAATCGTGGATGCGCACTGCTGAGGAGTCCCACAATAGGACGAAACGGCCGTCCAGTGCTTCATGGTTATCCATGTTGGTCTAGATTCAATGGACGCATGATTTCAACTATATAAAATAGTATAATTATTTATTTATTACCATAATGATGATTATTCTAAGACTTCTGTTCTAAATTAAAGACATTGATTCATTTTCAGATGTATGATTCATGTGAACAATAGAATTCATAATATAGACGTATAATCAACTAATTAGTCCCAAATAGGACGAAATGCACGTCCTGGATTCTACTGCTAGCCACTATCCATCTTTGCTTACAACTAATGATGATTTTATGATATAATTACTATTTTACATAAGAAAGAAATATATATCATGCTATAATATGACTCTCTATTAATCGAAGAAGAGAGCTATTTGATGAAGAAAATTGTCTTCTCTATAATTTCATTTATTTACGCTGTTCAGTCGTATTTATGATTAATTTTATTTTCTAAAATAATGTCCCATAGTGAGATAGAAAGATGCTAATTAATTAAAAATATTGAAGTGTTATATATTGTCAAGACTTGAAAATCAAATATTGAAAGGAAACTATGTAATAAATGGCTAGTGGAAAAGTCATGAGGTGAAATAATTGTCAACTTGTTAGGTATTAAGAACAGAATCATTAGAAGTTGTAATACTTGTTAATCAATAGTTGTGAAAATAATTGGAAAAGACTGGGAATGATAAAATAAAGAAAAATAAGTAAAACGATAGATTATGAAAGATAGAATGGGAGGTTAGGCCCATAGAACAATGAGGGATTGAACGTAATTTTTTGTACTCAAAAGTTAGGCTCACACTGGTGGATAACAATAGCCTTTGCTGTAAATCAGTTTTTCATTTACATTCCCTTTGAACCGACTCTTCTGACTGTATATATGATTCTGAAGGAGGCTCCTAGTAAAGTAGAGTGGACGGAATTGACTACATGCTCCAAGATTAAGCATTCGACTGACTTCTGTAATCTTTTGAAGACCCAGGCAGGGTAATGTTTGGAGATCAGTTTAGAAAGAGTTCACTATTTGAAGCCAATTTCATTTGCTCCACGTATGCAAGTAAACCTTCCATCTTCCATAATCTTTTGTTTTATTTATTTTTACTTATCAGTATAGAGTTGTGGAGATTGTTGAGTTTGAATTAAGATCATAAATCGATCAATGTTAGACCACTACTGAAAACCTGAAAGTACTGGAGGGCCATTTCGTTCTAGTATGGGGCTCCTCAGTGGTGATCATCTACGGTCCCGCATGCAGGATACGAACTCGGGACCATCGATCTCGCGCACGAGCACCTAACTTTTAGACCACTGAGCCAGTATCCAACGATGTTAATGTCCAGCTTCAACCAATCCATAATATTGCGCAGCCGTCCTCCATTGTCCTCAATGAGTAACTGCCTCACACCAGACACGCCTGAAGTCCACTGGTCATGAAGTCTCACTAGAACTTCAGGAATTCCATCTTGAAGCTAGTCATCTCTACTCCTAACTAATTACTTTCGCAACTATTAATTAACAAGTATTACAACTTTTAATAATTGTGTTCTTAATAGCTATCAAGTCGACAATTGTTTCACCTTACCACTTTGTCACTAGCTGTTTATTGCATAGTTTCCTCTCAATATTTGATTTTCAAGTCTTGACAATATATCACTTTAAGATTTTCAATTAATTAACACCTTTCTAGGTAGATTATGAAATTGTAATTGAACCTCTTATCTAGTTTAATAAGAACACACAACTTTTTAGAAGTGCTAACTGCTTCGATCTGAATAGTCTAGTTTTAAGACTTTCATTGTCCTTTCGGGATAATATAGTCCGTACAAAGAGCTTGTTTCGAAGTATTTACTGACTCAACTGTCCAACAAACATTGAGGGCTTCACTATTAAGCGGTTAAGTTCATAGAACACTAATTCTCTAAAATCATCATCCTGAGCTAGAAATATTTTCATTGACGCATAAATGTTCACTTCCTGGTGTAAATTAAAAGTCTGATAGTTTATCGAACCTCATCATGTATTCAGTAAAATATCACGCTTATAACTTGGAAAACAATGGTTAATATCAAGTGTGTTTCAAAATAACGTGACCAGTCCTATAAACTATTATACAATTTTATTTTTAAAATATTGCAACTCGCTGATATGAATTAGATAAACATCGTAAGCAAAAAGCGTACTAAACAGATATTTTATCAAAACGACTGCATCTTCGAATTTGGACCATTTCTATGTGCAACCTAAAAATTTAACGATGTATCATTTTATTGGGAACCTGAAATCTTTTATTTAATCCATTATGAAGTCGTTAGTATAAACTATTGAATAGTTCTAATCTGAACCGTACACATCCTTTGTATCTTGAAAGGTATCCTACAAGTGAATGAACTAAAAAAATTTGTTCTTCCCAAATATTTTGCACAGCAATAATATATGATTAACAGTAATCTAAAGCACGTGAGTTCTACTATGCTTCATTTTTTCCTTATATAAACATTTAAAATCATTGTAAACTTTATTAACTTACTAAACCAGACAAAAATAAGACAAACGTTAGTCTCTTCCTGATTATGCAACAGAATATCAATGATAATGATTAATGAATTCGATTTGTCTAGTTACACAAAAATAGGGGATAAATAAAACAATGAAAATTGTTATTGTAGCGAATAAACAGAAATTTCTCCCTTTTTTAAATATATATTGAAAACAAAACAAATGAGGAAAACAGTTTTCCTCAATTCATAATTTCGATGTAAATTTACAGGTTCATAATTGACATTAATTAGCAAATGTAAGTTTTTTTAAAAGAAAAAACGTGTATATAAGTAATAGATTCCGTTTTGTGATGAAAATTGTAGAGTATGTACAGATTGGTTAAAGCATTCGCCTCTCATCAAACAGATAACAGATCTCGATCTTACTCCACCTACTTTGCTGTAGTCATCTGTATAGTGACACTAACGTTTTTGCTAACATTATGATACATAGCTGAAATCATAAATCTGTACTTA
The DNA here is from genome assembly GCF_000237925.1 of Schistosoma mansoni. Taxonomy (NCBI): domain Eukaryota; kingdom Metazoa; phylum Platyhelminthes; class Trematoda; order Strigeidida; family Schistosomatidae; genus Schistosoma; species Schistosoma mansoni. The sequence goes on along the minus strand of NW_017386025.1, from coordinate 876,158 downwards.
ATAATTGGGTCACCAAAGGTTTTATAACAATTATATGCGGGAAATTGTATTATGAAGTAAAATTTAGTATATAAGTCGACGAAATAACAGTGGTGAAGATAAATTTTTCGGATTTTTAAAGGTCACTTGGGACGTGAATTTATAAAGCTTTATTACTGACTGTTCGCCTTCTTGATAAAATCTACTGATATCAATAAGTCATAAGAATAAACCATCCCATAAAACGAAAAGTTCGCCATATTTGCCAATTTTTACACAACAAATCGTAGCATTTTTTATCTATACAATTACACTATCATATATGCAAAGTTCCTAAGGCTATTTTTGATAAGTAGCATAAGAAATAGAACACCTATATAAGATTTCTAATTGATTATCTTCTTCATTTCAATAATCCAGAAAACTAATAATCATATAGTGGATCAGATTGCATGAAAATATTAATTAGTAAATGTCAATTATTATATTTCAAAGTTATAAATGCTAGTTACATGATGTTGAATGAGACTGTTAAGACTGATTATCAGTGACTGATTAAAAGAATTCAATTATTAACAAATTGTATAGTTAAAACAAACATACCTACCAACAATTAATAAATATAGTTTAAATCATGAGCCTATTGAAGCTAGACCACCATGGATAACCTAGAAGCAGTGGACGACCGTTTCGTCCTATTGTGGGACTCCTCAGCAATGCGCATCTACAATCCCCCATCGCGAGATTCCAACCCAGAACGTATCAGCCTCGCGCGCGGGCACTTAATCGATAGACCACTGAGATGGCCGACATCCAACAGCGTTAATATCTAACTTCAATCAATCCACGAAATTGAGCAACCATTCACCAATGTGAGTTGAGATCTCCCAACAGACCTGGTTGAACCCCACTAGTTACTGCTTCTCACTAGAACTCCAGGAAATGCCTCATGGAGCTAGTCACTAGTGAGCATATGATCACTATCTGATAATTAATAAATAACTAATATTTTTAAATGTTTATCAAAATTTTCGTACTTAACGACAACGTGGTGAATTATTATGATAGGATTGTACTTGGTTGTTTCATGTAATACTATTAATAATTAAGATCCCATCGAAGTCTTTCAGATTTTGCTAAAAAAGATCTAATTATTTTCAGATATACTATTTATTCTGTACTATGTAACCTTTCATATCCATTGTTAATAATAGGAAAAAAGGAATAGTATAAAAAGAATAAAATAAAAAATTAATCAAAATAAACCATCCATTTACAATAAAATATGCAATAGATTCATTTAATGATAATACTGTGATGTGGGCTACTTATATCCACACAAGTAGTATATGGTGATAGGCAGGCATAGAATGTATTTCAGTAGGAGATCGATAAGAAAAGAAAGGGAAGGAAGTGCTATTGGTGTGAAAATATATGGACAGTAATAATCAGGGACGATGAACTGATATTTACAAAAGGGATGGTCAAGAAAGAGTCAATTGTTTGATGATTTGCAAATTAAGTATTCACTGTATGGTTATCAGATTTTAGTAAGATAGTTTGTAATTTGTACTAAAATACATTCGATTGTCTCCATCCGTCTTCTTATTCACTGCAATACCATTACATTTCATGAATGTCATACACAATCACATTGAATGAATGTCCAACTAACATAAAATTTAATAAATCAACCTTCAATACAATAAAAATTTACAAGAGAACAAAAAAAAGGAAGAGAAATCTATTTAAATAGATCACTGAAATTTGTTTAGTTATTTGTAAATCAATTTGAACAGTTAAAAAAGAAAAAAGGAAATAAATAGAGAATGCATTCAATAGACTATCATATATTAAAAGTGTTATATCCTAGTGGAGACATAAGTACGGGTAACTTCCGTGATCTATTAATGGACTATTATTTTATATATATTCTTATTGTTTAGCTATTGACTAATTAGATTATGTATAACTATATTCATCTTATCATAAGCTTCATGTTGACCTATGGATTATTATCATATGAATTACTGTTCCTAAATTATATTCAGTTTATTGGTTATTGTCCCCCACGTTCATAGCCACATTTGGCTTGATCCTGTACAAATATTATTTTCCATTTTATAGTGTAATTCGGTCTGTCTGTCTGGTATATAAACCGAGTATGTTTTAAATAAATGATTCGCATAGCAGAAGCTGCAATTGGTGTTTTGGACTCGATTGAAAGGGCTAGGCGGACAAGGGACCAGTAAGGACGCTAGACTGCTCATACTAGTTGAACGTCATTGATTTGGCAGTGTTAAAATTAGACAAGACGTATTCCGATTGGCGGATAACTGACGGATAAAAAGCCGGACATAAAATCATAACGAATTGGATGCGGCGTTGTTCTTCTTTTATAAAGTCATAACAAATTGGTGACTTCTTTTTATAAAGTCATAACATAAAGTTTTTTGGAATTTATTCATGAAAATGAATAAAGATCATAAATGATTACGAATAAGCTGATTTACCACGGAACTAGATAACTAAACGAAAATATCAAAGATGTATTTATGAGAACTACAGTTATTCCCTAGTCATCTATTGTTTAAATCTTTTGATGAAACTTGAATCAAAGTTGATTATTGTCGAGCAAACAGTAAATAAGTTGGATTTTTAAAAAAATTTAAAGGTTAAACTAGTTTTCAGAAATAAAATTTCACTTTTAAAACGTATATTTATTTCTATACTAATTGAAGTTTTTGAGTAAGAATTATTTCCTTTAAAGTAATCTTTACTCTTTTTTGTTACATACTACAAGGAAAAAACGAAATTTCTGACAACCCAGAAGTGGTAAGCCTAATAAGAAAGATTTATAGAAGAGTATTACTCATATTTTCATGAACATCTGTATACAATCTTTGAATACGAAGTATTCTATAAAATTGGGTAGCTTTCAGATGTGCTTCTAGGTACAATTGCTAATGTAGAACTTCGCTATATGGAACTTTATTTATTTAATCACATAAATATTCGTACAAAGGGGAACCAGATATATATGCGCCACGCAAATCAAATGAGATTTGTGTGAGGGCTGTGATACTGCCCGTGTGCTCAAACCGAAACAGATGGTTTTCTTAAGGGGCCACACCCAGAGCCTTTGACCTAAAGGTCTGATCCACAAGGCAGTGGAGCATCGTAAGGAGATAAAGTCCCATGGTAGCCGGTCACCAACGATTGATTCACACGCCACTTGTTCCCTCAGGATGCTGGAGCCTATGTGCACTAATGGTTTGAAATGAGGGTTTTCCAACTCCCCTAGGTGGACTTTCCATGTCCACCAACTCGGTTAAAGCGCCGAACATTTGCTTTTCGTCCTCTCAGTTTCGTAAACAACATCCCTGGTGCAAGAAGGCAGTTGGCAGGACTTCCCTGGTAGAGGCTATATCCGCGTGGCCATGTGAGAGCATTTCGAGAGGGAGAGCGGACTCTCCCCACTCACGGCCGTACCAGGGCATGTGGAACATAAATACAATGATCTTGTCTCTAGACTATAAGTACAATTTTGTCTATATTCTTTATTTTAATGATCAAAATTTTCCCTGTAAACTCTCTGGTCAACTTAAAAGTCAGCAACATCAATAGTTTTATAGGTTCACCAGTAAATAATCCATGGATGTTAAATATTACTCTTCAATTTTATTAATGGAGGCCGATATTACTTAGTTGTGTTGACTTTGTATTTTAACCATAAAATGTCGAGTATCACTTCAGTTATACAGATAGTTTCATCACTGAAAGTAATTTGCTGTTGAATATGAACACATTGATTGACATTCGTCAATAACGTCAGTTTCTTTGAGGTTCAAATGTCATCTTTCCTGTCAAGTGAAATAATTTACAATTCTTTGTTGTATATTAAATAAAACTGATCTTTTAAAATCAATCATATATGAAGGTTGCAAGTATTTAACCACAATTGTTACATAAACGTTACTGGGTCAAATATGTTAAGATTCAGTAGTGCATTTTTGAGGAAAAATTGGTTTCTGTCAATAAAGCAAAAAGGGGTTGACTGTATTTCTACATTTATGGTTATACTTTATCTCCAATAGTTATATCACCCTGTTATAATATAAAACAGAAAATACTTTACGACGAACGAAATCATAGGGTACTGAACAAACAGCTTTGAAGTGAAATCGAAATGACAAATTTTACAGTATAAAATGATTTAACTGAATTTCACTGTTCATTATTAAGTTATATACAACAAAATTTCGGTAAAAAACTATTGATCAAAGACTCAAGTTTAAAATGCAGTTGCTAAACATAGAACACTTTTAATGTTTAAGCAAGTCTCCATAAGTTAAAAAATAAGTTAAGTAATGTATAAAGGTGATTAATTAATCACTTACGTTTTGTTTCTAACTCAAAATTCATTCATTTAAATGATTCAGCCTAAATTTTAATTTTTTTTTCATGACATTCTTTTCGACTAAATTCATCCCTATATTATTCATTTTTTTATTAATTCACATCATATAATCATACCGGAAAGTGAAGTAATTTTATGTCTGCAATTACAAAATTGTTTTGATTACATAATATGATCATTTTTATACTTTGTTTTATTTGTACCTTTTTTCAAATCAATGATTTTACTATTTAATCCCTTTTTTCACATTTTTTTTCAAGTTAATGTAAGTTAACTATTAACTGAATTGACAAATTTTTTGTATTAAAAGTCAGTTAATAATGGTAGACCAGTTTTGTCTTTGTGTACAGTTTTAACTATCCCCCTGGTACTCCTTCCAGCCATATAGAATGGTGAAGCCTAGTAGGCCCTTCTGGTGAAGAGTGCTACATCGAAGCACGGCACAACTACCGGAGTGGAATAGCTGTTTCTGCACTGCTTATTCAGAACCATTACATAACTCTCACAACCCATTCTTTTATCTTTTTGCTTTTATTTTTATTTGGGTAGACTCTTTTATTTATTTTTACCTCTCTTTTGAACCCTCAATAGTTATGCAATGACTCCTAGTAGCGTTTGTAATCGTTTTTTGGGTATTGGTATTAAGTTATTCACTTCAATTATTTATTTTTTTTATTTAAACACATAAATATTGGTACAAAGGGGTACCAGATATATATGCGCCACACAAATCTCATGTGATTTGTGTGAGGGCTGTGATACTGTCCGGGTGCCTAAACTGAAGCAGAATTCACTTCATTAGTTGTAGGTAAATTGTATTTATGTCATTTACTCTCAATAATTTATTAAAAGGATGAATTCTGGTAGGAATTTTAATATTTTTAAAAAAAATTTCAATTATATAATGCTGATGCCAACTAGTATGAATTCCTATTATTCTGCTTTGGTGTTTAATATTGGTCTTACAATCTTATCTCAGTTATAAAAATCATGTGTTTATTTGCTGAAAGATTTATAGATTGTATTTATACTATATTGATCTGAAATGGAATACAACAGAAAACAATACAATGTCCTAGTTTGGAACAATCTAAAAGTACATACTCACGACCGTACTAGGAATGGGACTGAGAACCTTCAAACCTTGCAGAAAATGCTTAGTCATCAGAACCACCAGGTCAACGATCAGTAGTATAATTGCAAATACAATCAATGTGCGATACAACTAGAAAATTATCTGACCAATTTTATCTTAGTGCTTTCCGTAAAACTTTTGCTAGTAAGGAAAGTATTTTTCATCTTGAAGTATGTATTTACAATATTTGGAAAATCATTAAAAACAAAGGAACCATGGACAGTGAGTTTATCCTAAATTATAACTTGTCAACAATGGACTTTCATGACCCTATACAAAAATGAATCTCAGACGTTTAATCTTTCCTTTATATCATAATTCATTTAGACCATTTAACTAGGAACCATTTGGTCCACATTTATAAGTTCAGTCACTTCATAGGATAGCAATATAACAGTTCAACACTGATTGAACTCACTCCAGGAACACTAACCTCCGAATAAAGCGTGTCAAGGCATGAAAATGTCCGTTTCTTCATTGTTCACGTTGATCACTATCATCAGTGCAAACAATTTGAAGATAAATTCACTTAGTATTACTGGTTTGAAACTTCCCATCGATGTTTAGGACTGCAACTGGTCAGTCTCTTATTGACATATGTGCATACTGTGCGTATTAACTCGATATAGCCTTAATTTACAAGCATTATAGGTAAAGATGGACAGTGGCTTGCAGTGGAATCCAGGACGCGCGTTTCGTTCTGTTTGGGACTCGTCAGCTGAACGTAACTGTATCTTAGAGTTGATTTTCACTCTGGGACTTTGCTTATAATGCTTATGAATTAGGGCTATATCGAGGCAATGCACAAAGTATGCGCATATGCCAATTAGAGTCTGATCAATTGCAATCTTAAACATCAATGGGAAGATTCAAACAAACAATACTAAGTGAATTCAAACTTCAATCCATTGCACCAGAAAGTGGCTATCAGGACTCAGTAGCTAAATGGATAACGCGATGGCGTTTGAAGGGAAAGGCACTATGTTCGAGTCCCAGAGTGAACATCAACTCTGAGTTGCGGGTACATCCAGCTGACGAGTCTCAATTAGGACGAAACACACATCATGGATTGCACTGCTAGCCCACTATCCATTTTGCTTACAATCTGAAAGATAGTTTGAATGACTGTAAGTATAATTGCATTTGCGTGTGAATAGCATTGCCAAAAAATGTACAATTAATAAAATATTGTAACAAGATGACAATTAACCTAGTGATATTTATGTAGATTATTAAAAGAAAGATATAGTTTTATGTTAAAATTTATAACCTATCAGCTGAGGTGAATGCTATCAGTCATATTAGTGAAGTTAGATGGTGGTAATTAGTGGAATCCAGGGTTCGCATTTCTCCCTATTTGTAACTTATCAGCTATATGTGAATTGGGAAGATATGAACGCTTGCAAATGGTACAAATTATTGCTGGAAAAAATACCTCTCACAAAATAAGTGATTTATGCTACAACAAATTATACAAGATTCTTATATTTCCTTACAGTTTTAAAGAAAAATAGTCATTCCGTAACATAACTTCTGCCTAATGACAACAGATTTTAAATTGTTAAAATATTTACTCAAGTTAAATCGAAATTAAGATTACGTCATTTCGGTAAGATATGTCATGTCGGTTAAGTGCTCTGGCGCGAGACTGGTAGGTCCTGGATTCGAATCTGGCTAGGCGGTATCGTGGATGCGCACTGCTGAGGATTCCCACAACAAGACGAAACGGTCGTCCAGTGCTTCCAGGTTTTCTACGGTGGTCTAGCTTCAACTGACTCACGATTTCAACTATACATAAAAATTATTTCAAATCTCCACCGAAACCCCCTTATCAAATTATCATTTAATTATCTACATGTTATTATAGGAATCATCATGAAGAACTACTTCTTTTGAATAATAACAACCCATCCAATTTACCCGATAATCAATCGTGTTAAAGACCGAAAACATTTAAATTCCAGCAAGTTTATTTCTTTTTTGGTCGATCTATCAGCTATTTACAGCAAATTAGACAAACATTATCGATAACAATGTTTCTCTTGTTAATAATAGTTAATAGTAATGATTATTATTATTATCGTAATACATAGGATTCAAAGGCAGTTGATCACCATAAATATCTCACTTCCGATCAAAAACATTACACCTCACCTGAACGTGTTCTGTATAGGGGAAAATCACTTTTTTTTTATTTTAAGGTTCTGTAAATACATATTAAATCGGGGATGATAAGGGAATATTTTATTGTTAACTTGAAATTCTAAATTTAAGAATGAAAATTTCAAAAGAAATATAGTGAAAAGTAAATTGTGTGCACTGACTAATATGAAGATGAATCTTGAATGTAAGGCAGTTTAATTAATTATTATAATAATTAATATATAATAATTAATATATATATATATATATATATATATGAAAGCTAACTGGAGTTTCTTGAGTAATGAATGATTGGCGCGATGATATATGGTTTTTTAAAGGACCAATTTTTTGTCCACATGCGTGTATGTATGTATGCATGAAAAAAAGGTTAAGACAAACTAAAGTTATTAAATGATAGTTTGAATGTGGAACAATCAAAATTGGATAAATAATTTTAACAGTGTTCATCACAATTTGAAAACACGAAAATCAAAGATAATGCATCCATGATCCATCACCAGCTAGATCCGTGGCTTTCGCATAACATGTTACACAATAATTTTGACCATGATTATTATCCCAAAATTGTTCACCAGTATGTGTTTCATATCGTATAGCAAATTGTGCTTTATCACCTGGTACCATTGTATCAGGAAAGATTAAACTAAATGAAAATTTATCCGTTACACCATCATATGATCCTTGAATGTATGATGCAGATGTATCGAAAAACGTAATCCAGTTGTTATATGTAATGCGAATAGTAACATGTTTCTCATAACCAAAACTTTTAACTCTTATTGTACCAGTTAATATACAACGTTGCATATCAATATGACAATCTTCTAGGCATACATTACTGGTAAGTACTCGACGAATAAAATTAGATGCTAAACCTGGTTGTGAGAAACATAAACCAAATTGTTTTGCACCAATTTTTGCAATGGATTCATCAGAATCTAATTGTAAATGTGATATAGCAGAAGCTGGTATTTTTGGTGGAGCTTCAGAATCATATACATGTCGTTCAGTTGCTAAATCAAGTCCTAGAGCATCAGCAAAACGAACAGCTTTTGGTACATATGTGTCTGAAAGGCTTCTATTGGATTTTAGTGAACTACTACGTTTTGGTTTAGTAGTTTCAGGGGTTTCAACTATATCTTTTACTGAGAATGCTTGATTACCTTCATATGGTAAGAAGGTTGATAAATCTGCTGAATTCTTTTTTCGATTGTTGTTAATATTTGTATGACAGACAGGGCTACGATCTCTGCTAGGTCGTTGTAAGGAATTCGGCACAGGAGGTCGAGATGATATATTGGAACTTTTATCTACTTTTTCAATGGAGCTAGCTGTTTCACTGGAGGGTGATAGGTCTTCCGTATGCTTATTTGATAAAATCTCACTTGAATCAGTATCTATTTCATTAGTTGTATTATCAATACAGAGATTAGACATTGCCCATGCCAATGTCTGATCTGATCGACTAACATCTGGTAAATTCAAATATATTTCAGGTGATTTATCAAAACATTCAGCTTGTAAACTATCGTCTTCCAGTGTATTAGGACTCAAAAGTGGGTAAGAATGATCGGATGAATTAAGTTGTCCAGGTGATGCATTTATATCATCTGATAATATTGATCCTACTTCGAAATTATATTCAGTTACATGATTGTCAATGGGTGTTTCTGACTTAATTGGTGTTGGCTTATTCCATGCGTACATTTTACGTACTTCAACTGGTACACTTATATCACTTGAATTAGATAAATTACGTGGTAATACAGAGTTTAATAAATTATGAACATAATTATCACGAGTTACCTTATCAATAAAACCGTTCACTGAATCCGACTGATATGAATCCAATAAGGTAAATGTTAAAGGACTAGATTCGGTACATAAATATCCAGGATCAGTAAATAATGCTGTAGAAATTGGAATTACTTCCGTATCAGTTAAAGGTTTACAATTTAATGTTTGGTTGATATCACAAAAATATCCATTTGTCAATGATGATATATTATTATAACTATTATTATTATTATTGTTATTATTATTATTATTATTATCAGTAACGTCTTTAAAAGAAGAATCCAATTTTATTTCATTTTCAGGAATATGATTTTGAAAAGAAAGTGCAAGTTTTTTTGTCTCTGTTTTTACATCCACTTCAAAATCACAAGTTGATGAAAGACAAGAAATGGCATTTTTCGTTGTACATACACCATTCACTTCATGTAATACTTGTGTATTATATGCGTCATCAATATTCTCATGTAGATTTGAATCATCAGATTCAAATTTATTATGATCAATTAGAATTGATGTAGTTGGCCAAGTATTGTCATATGGTGTAAAGACAGGGATACTACATCCAAAAATACTTGCAATTGTAGACCATATGAACCATTTGATATACACCCACGTAGAAACATGAGGGCGTGGACTAGTCGAAGTCCTAGGCTCTGTATTAATATCTGATGATATCGTTGATTCTGATCCACTGTGCCCAGTTGACGTCTTTAGCTCTGAATTCTGATGACTAGTATCAGACATCAGCTAATGACATTTTTAAAATATATTTCCCAAAAATTTATTTGTCTTGAAAAGTATCATAATTCTTAAACATAAATTTCCAGACGATTATTAGTGCACAAAGTATTTAGTGTGGTTTCAAACGGTTTCAAAACTACATTGGTCAAATAAAATAGCTAACTTGATTTAACGTGGGTAACAATTTCTATACCACGTAATGATAGAACTAAAAATCAGACCACAGCCCAATTACTTGTTAGGCAAACTAACTAACTGTTAAAATGAACCAATAAGCTTTCGAGGTCAATCACTCTATGGATAGCAATATTCTATCGGAAATATAATTATTTGATTTGTTTGTTTAAAAAAATGAGTGGGAGGAATAAGAGCGGAATAAACAACAACAACAATAATAATAATCAAATCAATAATTTGTTTATTTTTCTTAAAAATAGAGGGGGAAACACGATGCGTTTAGGTATTTTAGTTATTGTTAGTAAATGAAAGTATGAAAACAAGTAGTAAGTTTCTGAAAGAAAATGTATATCATGTTTATATAGTAATAATAATAATAAGCTAGCCTAATAAATTAATACTGTGTTACAATTGTAATCAACTTGAAATTGACCTGCAAAATAGTTGATTTTCGTACAAGATATTTAATGTAACAGAAACTAATATCAATAAAAGAGGATAGTTTTCAACTAGGGTTTTATTAGGCTGATTGATTCATATTCTTTTATATAATTGAAATCATGAATCAATTGAAGATAGACCACCATGGAAAATCTGGAAGCCCTGGACGTCCGTTTCGTTCTATTGTGAGACTCTTCAGCAGTACGCATGAGATATTTCCTGAAGTTCTAGTGAGAAGCAGTAACCAGTGGAGTTCAACCAGGTCTTTTGTGAGATACTAACTCACTGAAGACATTGGTGAATGGTTGCACAATTTCGCGGATTAGTTGAAGTTAGACATTAACACCGTTCGATGCCGACCGGCTCAGCGGTCTATCGGTTATGGGCTCCGGTTCGAGACTGGTAGGTCCTGGGTTCGAATCCATCGAGGCGGGATCGTGGTTGGGCGTTGCTGAGGAGTCCCATAATAGGACGAAACGGCCGTCCAGTGCTCTCAGGTTTTCTATGGTGATCTAGCTTCAATTAACTCGTGATTTCAACTATGAAAATACTAATTTCTCCACAAAACCCCTCTCAACTACAAATTATCAAAACAAGGAAGTATTAGACAATTATTTCATCTTAGTACGACAATCTTCAACCGGTTATGTGTAAAAATCCTAGAAACAAATAGATTTCGAGGGTTTTCAAGTCTTAGTGAAGGTACTGAGATGTGATAGTTTATATTTTGAAAAAAAGAGCAATTCTGAAAGGTACCATAATCCTAACTGTGTTATCTATTAGCAACTATCTCATTTCTTCATTGACTAACTTTACAGATTATAGTTTCTTATCAATATTTTTCAAATTTCTTCTGAAAGTTATTTATTAAACGTAAGTACTAGATGATTCCCTTGAGACTGCCAAATTATTTCATGATAAAATTCATTCTACGCTGATATCAGTAGAAAATACATTACAAATCATGATCGTACCAAAATAGTAAGTCATCTTAATTTTTTTATGATAATCTTTGTATCCTCACTGGTTGAATACTGACTTGCCTAATGTAGAACTGAAAATTACCAGTTCCAAATGTGTATCATTCATAAATCCTTAATTAAAGAAAACACCAGTTCATTGCTGCTTGATTTTTTATTCGTTTTCTAAATGAAATAGAAAATAAACATAGTTATTTAAATATATCCTTCTTTTACAGAAACATTCATTGATTTTTTTCACTCGTCATTTTGATTAAGATTACTTTTCATGCGTGACGACACCATTTTAAATCTAATAATAAAACCTTCGTAGCTTTCTTCACATCTATTATTAATCCACTTTACAACAGTTGTCAACATAAATTCACTTAGTATTGTTTATTTGAATCTTCCCATTGATGTTTGGGACTGTAACTAGTCAGTCTCTAATTGGTATATTTGCATACTGTGCGGATTGCCTCATCAACATATCCTAATAAATGGGTATGAATTCGAATTAATGATATTTTTGTCTAGATGCGTTCTAACATCCCATATTTTATAATTTTGTATTTAACAATTTTGCTTACAAAATGAGAAGCTAACGTTTCGTCGATTGGTTGAAGTTAGACACAAACATCATTAGATGCAGGCTCAGTGATCTAGAGGTTAGGCGTTCTCGCGCGAGACCGAAGGTCCTGGATTCGAGTCCTGAGTGAGGGATCATGGATGCGTACTGCTGAGGAGTCCAATACTAGGACGAGACGGCCGTCCAATGCTTCCAGGTTTTCAATGACGGTTCAATATTCATTGATTCACAATCTCAATCAAAAACTTAGCAATTTCCATAACTCCACACTGATAACATTTCAGAATTAAATTACATAAATAAAATAATCATTATGCAAATATTTTTTTCCTCAGGTTTTATATAATTGCTAATCTGAAATGAATATGTTGAAATATGCATATCGATGTTCATTTTAGTACTGTAAATTTAGTCAATGCTCAAATTGATCAAATAAACTATACACATGTAAAATATGAATTTATTTCAAATATTATAAAATGAATACAAGTTTGTGATTTCAATTAATTAGTTTTGCTATAGAACTTTTGTAAAACGAATGCTATACATTAATAATGAGATTAATGCTATTAAAAAACGATTATACATTCTGACAATGATGATGATGATGATGATGGTAATGAACCGATTAGTACTTGATTCGATTAGATGAATTTTATTTAATAAATTTTAATTACCATCTATCTCTTCTCTTACCATAATGTATTGGTCTTTTTTAAACTAAGTGTTATTGAGATGCTTTAACATATTTCAGCCTAACAACTTAGGTTTCGAAAGAAATATACATCATCAAAAGTTAGCACAACTCATATCATCACGAATAATGACAGAGAGAATAGTCAGAACAAAAAAGATTGAGAGTTATAATTTTATTAACTATATAAACTTAAACGTAAGTAACATAACTCTAGAAGAAACTATGGCATCTAGATCTGAAGACAATGATTTAGTATTAAAACTTGAGACTTAGAGGATAAATAAAGAATGAAATCATTTGCCTCATTGTTATCGATTTTAGTCGAATTAGTTAAAAATTCTGAGTTAAAATGTGCAATCTTAACTGAAAACTTAACACTTTGTAATATGGTTAAGACAAAAAGCCAATCAACATATACTCACTAGTGACTGGCTCCATGAGGTATTTCCTGGAGTTTTAGTGAGAAGCAGTAACCAATGGAGTTCAACCAGGTCTGCTGGGAGATGTCAACTCACTGAAGACAATGGTGGATATGTCGATCAATTTTGTGGATCGGTTGAAGTTAGACATTAACACCGTTGTATGTCGGCCGGCTCAGTGGTCTATCGGTCAAGTGCTCCGGCGCGAGATTGATAGGTCCTGGGTTGGAATCTCGCGAGACGGGATCGTGGATGAGCACTTCTGAAGAGTCTCATGATGGGACGAAACGGCCGTTCAGTGCTTCCAGGTTTTCCATGGTGGTATAGCTTCAATTGATTCATGATCTCAACTATCAAAATTACAATTCATATGTGATATATTTTATGTTTACCTCTAGTCTTTTTTAATTTCCTCTAATACTGTTTAACATACCACTTTAAAGTAGTAGTTAGAAGAGTAAATGTAACGTAAGTTATGCTATCGTTTTTCACTAAATGCTTACAGTTTCATCAACCCATTTTGGATCTCTTTGCCTAATATTAGCATCAATCACTCAGTTATTCAATCAAAATCTGGCATCGCTTGGAAGGTATTTGTGTTCCTATCAATCAGCCATTTAATATTCTAACAAGATCGGCAGAAATACACGACTTAAAATAATTGAAGAACAAGCAATTTCCTACAACTTAACGCTGCATTATTGACTGAGTATCTTCTAAGCAGATTTGAAATGTAACCGTTCAGTTTCGTGATTAGAAGTTTTAAAACACTATTTATGATATCGCATATTTCTCATCAGCTGACTAAAATCCAGAAGTAAATTTAAGGCAACAACGTTGACTGCAAATGACTTCATCTTTATGAAAAAGTATGTATCTTCTAGGTGGTATTCTTTTCATCTACTCTTCATTCCCAATTAGGTTTGACTACTTCAATAATCTAATTGGTCTATTGTATAAGTACCCTGATTTAAAGTTTAACTGAAAATAACTATAAAAAACTTACAGGTAATCTAACAATTATTAGTCACTTATACGATTTAATAGTCGTTAAACTGCTATTATCCCATAGTAAATTTTATTCATTCGAATGCTTGGACTGTAAATTAATCTAATTAAATCGAAGAGAAAATTCCACTCTTTACTAGTGATCCAGCTCGTTTCAAATGGTCATCTTCATTTTTAAGAAAAGTAGTGATAATAGAAAATAGGATGGACATCTATACTATTTACTACTCGTCAGCTTGATATACCTGGAACACAGTGTCGATGTTCACATCGAGACTCAAACCTAATAACTTCCGCTTCAAACCCTCAATAAGTTTGAGTCTAAACAGGCAGTGGTTTGTGTAACAGTGATGGAATTTAATTTCACTCATAGTAATTTGAACCTTCCGTTGTTGAAGATATAGACCACAACTGGTAGGACATTTTTGTCAAAAGTGCACCTTAAGCGGGTTACTTCGACATTAACTTATCTACCACAGTCCACAGTACTAAAATCGGGAGGATCCAAACCACTGGAAGTAAAATAAATCGCTAATTGCTTTTGATTTCAATTTATGTAGTGAAAATGTGACTAAACGAAGTGAAACCACAAAAAAAATTCATACTTGTTCTACTACATTTGCTATTCATGTTTTAGCCAAATGTTTCATTGGTGAAAATTGTACAAGTTTAAAATATGTTAACGAGCATCTAAAAAAGCGAAAATCAAGTTTGAAATCCATTGACGGAATTGGACGAAAAATGAAACATCATGCTTTCACAAACGTATCATGTTTATACATTTTTATTGTTTCAATTCAACAATATTCAATCTATTCTTAAAGTTTGAAAAATTCGGAAAACACTTGAAAGAGATAAGGTCGAAAATTCTGGTTACTTCAGTGTCGAAAACAACCAACGAAAGCAAAATGAATACATCTCAGTGAAGAAAATTTCTGTTTGATAACCCCACATACTTAGACTACACAATCGTAATTAAAGCTAATTTTATGTATAGTAGTTTTTATGAGAATGGATGAGTATCGCATCATTCAACGATGTTATATATTTTAATCAAATGTTCTCAAGTCCATGAAAACATAAAAAAATAACTAAAAAATTTATTAAAAGCGTTCAAACATATTCACATATTTACTTACTTACGCATGCTATTCTTCTTGAATGAGCACAGACAACCTACAAAGATACTTTATGGAACTCCATCCTAGGTAATCTTTTCAAACTATGACCAGCTTTTATTCATTGTTTTCACGTCTGCCCATAATTCCTGACATAATATATTCTTTCGTCTGCCACTTTTCATTTACACCACAGGATTCAAAAATACAGCATGCATTGTGATCCAGTTTCATTATTTTCGTAAATTGTAGCACATCTATTTCCAATGTCTTCTCCTAATTTACTCTTCATATACAACCTGGTTTCTTCCCCACTACACTTCGTCCTTACTGATGGTGTCTATTCAAGGGATCTATAACACCATAAATAGACAAATGTCTAGAAATACTCGACCACATTTTTGATGATAATTGTTTTGGTCCTCCAAGTTACAGATCAATATAGTAGAATTATATCGACGTCGATGTTGAAAATTGTGGCTCTATTCATGAGTCGACGTTCCTTCGACTTACAGGTATTCTTCAATTGTTGGAACACTAACATTACTTCACCAATACACACATTCACATCTACATCACATTCGTCATATTCAATATTAATGATGTTCAGATGTGTAGAGAATGTCACACATTCCACAACATCAACATCGAGTGCGATTTAGTTGGTGCTCGCTATGTGGTATTTTATTATCTAGATTTATCCTTGTGAATGTTGATATGTAGTTCTAGAGAGATTGATGCTACACTGGTTATGTTCACCTGTGTGTGATGTTGTGTGCAGGATATGAGAGATATGTGATCAGTGAAATGCAAATCGTCTAGTTGCATGCAAGTTATGCATTGTATTTAGTGAGTTTCGTGAATTGTAGATCTCCTCACAATTCAGTGAACCATCGGAAGAAATAGAAATATCGAGAGAGATATATAATGAGAGTGAGAGAGCGATAGTGAGCACTCTTGTCTGACTCCACTTCACACTTGGAATGCATCTGTCAGCTGATCTCCATATACGAGTTTGCAGTGTAGTGTATCCTTATATAAATTCTGTATGATGGTAACGATTTTCTCAGGCACACTTTAGAATCGGGAAATATTCCATGAGGTTCTCTCATCCATGTTGTCCAACGCTTTCTCATAATCAATGAACTTGATAATATGGTGACGAATTACATTCAATTGATTGTTCAACGATGTTCGATGGTGCTGTGATTTGGTCGGTGCACGATCTATATTTACGGAATGCAGCTTGTGGATTTTGGAGTATGTCGTCTACTGAATCCTTCGTTCGATTCAACAACACTCTATTGAAATCTGTTCCTCGTACTGATAGTAGTGTGATGCTTTCATAGTTCTCACACTTGATCAGATTTCCATTCTTTGGTGTCCAGATGAGATATACTTCTCTCCATTATGTCGACACGTGTCCTTCCTCTCAAATCTGAGTGTAATGTTGTGCATGTTTGTAGATTCGTGTTCGTCTGATTACAGTATTTCAGCTGATATATTGTCTGTTTCTGATGTTTTCCCACAGTTGATTTGTGTGATGTCAGTGTTAATTGTTTTTATTGATGGTTGTATTAAATTTGTAATAATTTCTGTGTGTGATGCTTCGACGTCCGTTAGGTTTAATGGAGCCGAACTATTTGGGTTTTTTGTCGAAGTGATATACACACCTGTTCCACTATTTCTGGATTCCAGTGACTGACTTGTATAGTTTATTCTTCACTGGTCGTTCCAGTTTTTCATGTTTTCCTGCAAGTCTCTTCACTATATTTCATAATTTTCTCGTGTTTCCTTCTCTTGCAGCTTTTCCACTGTCTTACAACTATTTTCGATTTCCAACTCTAATGCCCCAATTCACTCTCTTGATTGCTTCGGTATATTCAGACTGTATCTTCACTTTCTCTCATAATCTGTGACTATTACAAATTGCTGTATTCTTGTTCCTCCTTTCTTGAACACTGCCCAGGTTTTCAATGGACAGTATCAATGTAACTCTTTGTGTACGAAGCATTCTTTTCTTCTAAACCAGAGTAAAACAACATCCCTCTCGAGGCTGATCTATTCTGTTCATATTTGGTACAATGAGTTTGACTAATTTCGAGCACTGTCAGGTTGTATTGATCTTAGAGGTAGAAGAAATAAATAAGTTTTGGGAGAAATGTAGGAGATAATTGTTTACTTTATAGAAACAAAGATTGTGAGGAAGATTACAAATGATTCTAACGGCTTCATTATTAGAAAGAGTGCTTAAGCCATGGTTGAATATAGGTCATTTACATGACATGCTCGTTGAAGTCAAAATTGAACCGAAGAACTACCATAGCTGTACAGAAATTTACAATTCAGATCTTTAATTTGGTTCTTCTTACATTATGAATAATCCTGTACGATGATCCTCATGGCGTCACGTAACTTGAGTTAATCAAATATTCGAGAATTCAGCTGTTAATTCACTTCCATTCAGCTTTAAACAGCCATTTCAGTTAGCGTCCAAAAATGATTAATTTTAAAGCTAACTATCGCCAGTTCTAGTTTATTATTCCTTAAATAAAGTTTATAGGACTCTGAATTGTTTAAGTAACTTTCTAACTATCCAAACCACAACAATCAATCCATCAGGTCTTACAATAAGTATATGTTCTAATTTCTCAACACAACGTTACATTATGTGTAAGGTGATATGATATATATCACCATTACAATATTTAATTTAAAATAGATTCACTAAGTTTTCCAAGTGTTTAAATGTAGGTGCTAATGGTTACCATTAGTAAAACTTTTTCAATTTTTTGACTAGAAATATAACACATTGTATTGATTACTTCAAGTATCCTTTAGATGAATGGGCTGAACCATTCCAGTTTTTTATTGAAAGTGTTAAGAAAACAAATACACTACATTTCTTTCTAAATATAGAGTTCAGTTCTATTCATTCGTTAACTAGTATTTGTCTTATTTCCTATTGAAAGATAGAAACTATACAAATCAGTTAACCATGACCACAAAATAAAATCAGTTTATTCCACTTCGACCGCTCGACATTATTTCAAGATAACCGTTTGCGTTTAAGGCTTAAAATAGATTCCTGTTATGAAATAATCACATGATTAACTTATTTTCATTTATCATTGTAAATTGATCTGACTAACGTCATTTTTTCAAGGTCAATTCTTAACGGGTGGTAATATTTGTCGAAATTCTAGTTTTAATTTTACCAAGTAAAGAAATCAAATATTGATTAAATAAACTGTTTTACCTTAAGTTGTTTCAATCATAATTTAGGATTATTCTATCAACCAGTGGAAATCAATTGATCTTGATCGAACATTCCCTTCTATTCTCTGAAAAAAATGTTACGGACAAAATGTCCATGAACAATTAGGAAAATGATATTGGGATCCCTATAAATACAAAACACTCATTTAATGTTCAATATACATCATATTCCATTTACCTTTTACCAGACATATTTTGAGAGTCACTTGTGATTCTTAACATACCAAACAATCTAGTTATTGACATCATATGTATCGGAAATCAATAATTCTGTAAAACCTCGAACAAATTGACTTTTTCTATACAATAAATGTGAACATGGTTTTTCAGTGGACAAAATAAGTAGTTATAATAATTTTCAAAGACCGAAATATGTTATTTTGTTTCAAATTAGGAGATTCAACGTTAATTTCTCTGTCACAAAGTGAGGTCATCAGAGATAGTTTGTACTATATAAGTATTGTAACCTACCTTTGCACTCCTCATTAAGTGAAATATTAAGGTTTTAATTTTTAATGGAAGTATGCAACCGTTCAGACACTAGATTGAAATTCAATGAATTCAATGCATATTCAATGAAATGCATAAATGCAATTTCCGACAAATTTTGACAAAAAAATATTTCCTTAAAAATGCTTAGACCAGATTGCCAGGCTAAACGTTGGATTTACTTTAAATTCATTCGCTGAGATTTTACAAATACATTCTTCCTCTTTAGTGTCTCACATCAACTCGGCGTTCATATACTGTGAAACTATTCGATCAAATTTAGACGAAAGTTCTTATAAAAATTAAACAATTTGTAACATGAGACAATAAATTTTCAATTCATCAAATTGAAATTTTTTTTATTTTTGGATAGTCTACCTGAAATGAAAATCTGTGAGACGAAAGTTGTATAAAGACTTCTTGATCCTATGGTATTATAATTAAATTGTGTAATATACAGTTTAATTTCATTTTCAATCAGCCATCAGCTTTCTAGTGAGGAAATCATAACCTGTGAAGCTAAATATTTTGAAAGTGATCTAGCAACCTACTGATGACGCAGAATGAATGTCTCAAAATATCATAAATTAACTGATGTCGAAAATTTGAAGTAATGGTTGCCAATATAGAGATCTAATACTCTCGTGTTCTTTACAGTAATTGTAAGTTTTATGTTCCACCCTGTTTTTAGTAAGGTTGAACTACAGTTTAAAATTCTATGACTAGAGCAAAATAATTACCTATTTTGTCACAATTTTCCTAGGTTCTTCATCAGGTGTCATATAATGATACAAAATGTTTCACAGAGCTTTACCTTGTCAACAAGTACAATTAAGTTAAATATACTGGCCTGCTTTTTATTTGTCATATATTATTCATATGAAGAATGAAACTAGTTTTGATTATGAAAGTGGGCTAATAAACATAAGAAGAGTTTATAACTTATTTTTCTTTATTCAGAAAACATTCTGTGTATCCAGCTTCATTGAACAAACAACAATAAGTTTCATTCATTTACTCTTCTTTTCATTTCACTCAAACAAATAAGCAAATCAGTTAAGTCCATTCATCGTTCTATACTTATTTATTCAGGTAATTTTTAAATTTAAAACAGTCTCCGTAACACCGATGAAAGTTTCAATAAATTTCAAAGCAATGTACAAGAAATATCGTTTTGGAAAAAACAAACAAACTGACAAACCGATAAAAGGTATTAACTAACGTTCAATTTTTTTTGTATATAAACATGATTTCTAGCATTAATTGAAACTAATGAATAATTCATTAAACAATCAATTAGCACATTGATCAATATTACAGAGTTATTTATTTATAAGAGGAGTCCCATAATAAGACGAAACGGCCATCCAGTGTTTTCAGGTTTTCCATAGTGGTCTAGCTTCAGTTGACTCATGATTTCAACTATATAAAAATTACCAAAATCTTCATAAAACCCCCTTCTGAAAATAATTTTAAATAAATGCATATCATTTATAGTTGAAAATCACAAGATTTCTGTTTGGAATGCTCCAAGTAGACGAGTTAAGATATGATAAAAATACATTGGATGCCGGCTCAGTGTTCTATTGGTTAAGTGGTCGCGCGCGGAACTGGTAGGTCCTGGGTTCGAATCTCGCGAGGTGAGATCGTGGATGCGCACTGCTGAGGATTCCCACAATAGGACGAAGCGGCCGTCCAGTGCTTCCAGGTTTTCCATAGTGGTCTAGATTCAATTGACTCATGCTTTCAACTATAAAAACACATGTGCTCACATTAAACTTGTAACTTTGCATTTCACTCTTGGAACGTTAAACTTGGACACAAAATGATCTTGTATTGTGGTTGATTAATTTTGTTCGACAAGTGTTATTAGTTATTAAAGTTGGGTATTCCCTGTTATTGTAGGTCAACCAATCAACTGAGTTTATCACAAAATTTTAAAATGTGATCTTGTTTGAATACTTCAGTGATATAGTTGAATATAGCTTGATCATGCCTACTGATAAAAAAGAATGCAGCTATGTTATACACACATTTTAGTTTGAACTATAAACAATATTTTACGATTTAAAATTTCGCTGATAAATAAGGATATATTTATACTCCTTATTATAACTTGGATGATTATCAGTAGGAGGGTTGCAAAGACTATTGAAATTTATTGAAATCGGGAACCTATCTGGGTTAGACAACCACTGAAAACATAGAGGCAGTTTACATTTTTCCCGTTCCATTACCATGCTCCTCATCAACGCCCATCTACAATTCCGCCAACAGGGATGAAACCCAAGAACTTTGGTTCCCCTCGCAAACGCTTAACCTCTAGACCAATGAGTCGAGATACAGCCGTGTACCAGTCAAAACTTTGACCAGTTAATAGTATTGAGTGATTATTTTCCATTATCTTCCATGTTTACCTCTCTCATTCCCGATACGGTTAGACTCCACTAGTCGCGGTTTCTCACTAAAACTCCCGAAATTACTTATAGAAAATGGTAGGACAGTGTCGCAAGCCGACTGAAATTAGGCTTGTACACCACTGGATCTCGGCTCAGTTGTCTAGAGGTTAGGTGTTCGAGAGCGCGACCTAAGATCTTGGGTGGATGGGAACTGCTTAAGAGTTTCATAATTGGACGAAACGGATTTCTAGAGCCCCAAATTTTTCAGTATTTGTCTCAATCAGATCAGCTCATAAAGATTAGGATCAATTGATCCGTAACTTTATCTAACTTAGAAATAGCTTGTTCATTATTATATATCAATAAAGAATACATCTGTTGATTGTTAGGTACTGAGCAATACCATGTTCATCAGTTCCTTTGTGCTGATTAATGAAACTAATGTAGAATTCCCGAAACTAATAACTAGATTGCAATATGCAAGGTAGAATTCGACCAGCACTAAGAACTAGACTAACAAGAATTAAACCAGACAATCATTTCCTAACTTCATTAGCTAAGTAGATGACCTCACTAACCTGTTTCCTTTAAACACTATTGTTTTAAATTATGTATGGTCATGTTTAATTTCGTATTTAGTAATATACATAATAATAAAAAAAGTACAAAATTGTAGTATCCAGTTGTATATTTTTTAAACTTAATATCCATTCGATAATGTTAGTTATATCCATAAATCAACTTTTCCGAACCATAATTACTAGTTCATATTTCATGTCAATTCGTATCAGTTATATATCTACATAAACTAAAACATTGTTTTTTTCCGTTATAGCAAATGAGCAATAATTCATGTAAAAGAACAATTATAAAAATGAGCGGGTTATTAAATGAATTTGAAACTAGAATTTTAATTACCATTACTGTCGGTTCATTACTGATCATTTATTTGAATGCTTCTAATGAGAAGGATGACAATATTATTTCTTATGAAATTTCTGGAGTTGAAGATGTTTTGAAAGCAAAAGTAAAACACTGCGTTTTGATCAACAAGATATTTTTTAATAAATATGACTAAGGTTATTCATTACATTTTTAATATTTAAGTGATGTGTCATGTCTAACACTTTTGACTACTTTTTCCATTCATTCATTCATTACTTACTTATGCCTGTTACTCCCAATGGAGCATATGCCGCCGACCAGCATCCTCCAACACACTCTGTCCTGGGCCTTCCTTTCTATTTCTATCCAACTTTTGTTCATTCTTCTAATGTCTGTCTCCATCTCTCGGCGTAATGTGTTTTTTGGTCTTCCTCTTCTTCTTTGGCCTTCAGGATTCCATGTGAGGGCTTGCCTCGTGACGCAGTTGGGTGATTTCCTCAATGTGTCTCCTATCCACTTCCAGTGCTTCTTCCTGACTTCTTCCTCCACTGGAATCTGGTTTGTTGTCTCCCACAGTAACTTGTTGCTAATAGTGTCTGGCCAACGGATCCGAAGTATCTTGAGTAGACAACTGTTAACAAACACCTGTATCTTCTGGATGATGGCTTTCGTAGTTCTCCACGTCTCCGCTCCATACATCAGAACTGTCTTTACATTTGTATTGAAAATTCTGATCTTGGTGTTGGTTGACAGACAATTGTTTTGAGTTCCAGATGTTTTTCAGCTGTAAATATGCTGCTCCTGCTTTGCCGATCCTCGCCCTCACATCTGCACCTGATCTACCGTGTTCATCAATGATGCTGCCCAGATATGTAAAGATTTCCACATCCTCCAAAGCTTCTCTGCCAAATGTGATTCGATTGGTGCATGTTGTATTGTACGGGAGAGTCTTGCTTTTCTCGTTGTTTATACTGAGACCTACTGCTGCTGAGGCTGCTGGTACACTGGTCATCTTCTCCTACATTTGTTGTTGCATGTGTGATAGAAGAGCCGGATCATCTGAGAAGTCTAAACCGTCCAACTGCATCCTATCTGTTCACTGTATCCCGTGCTTTCCTCCAGGTGTTGACGTCTTCATGATCCAGTCGATCACCAGGAGAAAGAGAAAGGGTGAGAGTAAGCAACTGAATGAGTATTGAATATTTAAGTGGAATTTTCAGTAGAAATTTTATTTTATGCCTTAACTCTCAATATATCTGTGTTTTTCATCCTGAATGTTGGACTGAGTGACATTGAAATGTTCGCAGCAGACAGTTAAATATAACTTCAGACTCTTGAAACAAAATTTTTTTGTCATATGCAACACTCATTTATGGAATGAACACAGAATTATCCTAAAGTGCTTAATATGGCACATTATTTTGACGTTGAAAAAGTGATCGGCAACTTTAGCCACACGTAACGTCTACTTCTAGTATTTCATCTAATAATCTTAACTATAACTAAAGCAAGTAGAAAACTGTTTCAAAAGATGTCTTTACTAATGTACCATTTCGGTAGACATCCGGGTTATGTAGGATCATTGATAAATAAAGGGAATATTCCTTCAAACTTCTTAAGCTGATTAATATCAGAAGACTTATCGAAAAACGGCCATCGACTGCTTCCAGGTTTTCAATAGTGGTCTAACATCGATTCATTAATGATATCAATTAAAACTTGAAAATTATATACTAGATAGGAAGGAAGCAATTAAACTGTCATTCTTCTGGTTCTTCCGCTGATTATATTCCATTTATTTATTCATATTATTAGTTACCGAAACGATTTATTTTATTGAAGGATTTATCAGTTCTATAAATAGTTATTTCGAATGGCTGTATGAAGTCATTTTAGTATTTTTATGGTATTTTTTTAACCACAAACTAGATAAAGCTGAATTTATGTCATAAACTTATTTAATTCTATGTAACTTGATACCATGATAAGTTTGAACAAATGTGGGATGACGAGATGTAGAAAATGAACTGAGTTCATTGTATTTTAAGGGTTCACATCGGATGTAAGCAGTTTAAAATTATAAAAAGCTTTTGGGTGTTTGTGAGTGATGAGAAGCTTTGGAGTAGACTTTATTTTATTCTGCGAATCTTATTATTCTTGCTTTATTTAAAATGACTGAAATCAAGAATGTCAATTATCTCATACTGTTGCAGCTATATGTAATTACAATCCGCCTGTTAAGACCCTATGACTTTTAGCTCAATCCTTCATTTTCTTTTAAGTAACCATCGTTAAGAAGCTTCAAACATAGTAAATCAGATTACTAGTGCCTTCTTTGATTGACCAAGAATCATAATGTTAATCACTCCGACGTATAAACAAGTATTTTTTTATTATTATGGATTGGATAGTAGGTGTGAAAGTTTGTTGGATTTTTGAATGAAGAGTAGGACGAAATGGATAAAAATATGCAGCATAAACTCTATATATTAGGAAAATTCCAACATCTGAGATCATTGTTTATTGGCTATGAAGTTACACAAGTTTCATTAAAGTTTGCACAACTCACTAGGCATCAGTATATGGGACTAGAATATCAGGATTAATCGGGAATTCGATACAGATGTTTCATTTAGGAATAATGATAAAAGAATGATTGTAAAATATTCGTTCAGCCTGTCAATCGATCTCTGTGAAAAGTGAATCTATTAGATTTCTAAAGATTTCAACAAGTATCATCCAATATTTTCAGTAAAGCAAATATGTCATACATTTTATTATACTAATTAAAGAGTTCAGACTCAGAATAAGTTTCTGATTCAAGTTCTCGTCTTGACGATCTTTTTTTACAAACAAGTCATTAGTCATTGTTAGATGAAATTTCAACACCATTGAGGAGAATCGTTATACCAACAATGCAAATATCAGTCTTTATTTTTATCGATGACAAATCAAATTTGTGTAGAGTCAAAGTAATCAACCCAAAAGATTACTAACAAAAGTCAATAATTTTCAGTGATTAATAAGAATTCCCTTAACTTATTTTAAAATACGCCTGTTACTAGTCATGGAGCAAAGGCCGCTAACAAGAATTCATCTAACAGATTTGTCGTAGGCTGACCTTCAAACTATCTCTAAGTCCTGTTCATATTTTAGATGTCTTCCAACAATGCCCAGCACATTATATTATTTCGCCTACCACTTTTCATTTACGCCTCACGATTCGCAAATAGGATATGACTCGTGATCCAGTTTCATGATTTCCGTAAATTGTAGCACATCTATCTCCAATGTATTCTCCTAATTTACTCTTCATATACAACCTGGTTTCTTCTCCACTACACTAGGTTGTTATTGATGGTGTCTATTCAAAAGATCTCTAACACCATAAAAAAATGTTGAGAAATACTGGTCCACATTTTTGATGATAATTGTTGTAGTCCTCAAATTTACAGATCAATATAGTAGAATTATATAAACGTCGATGTTGAAAATTGTGACTTTATTCATGTGTCGATCTTCTCTTAAATTACAGATATTCTCCAGTTGTAGGAACACTAACATTACTTCACCAATACACACATTCTCATCTACATCACATTCGTCATATTCAGTATTGATGATGTTCAGATGTGTAGAGAATGTCACACATTCCACAACATCAACATCGCGTGCGAATTAGTTGGTGCTCACTATGTGGTATTTTATTATCTAGATTTATCCTTTTGAATATTGATGTGTAGTTCTAGAGAGACGGATGCTACACTGGTTATGTTCACCTGTGTGTGATGTTGTGTGCAGGATATGAGAGATATGTGATCAGTGAAATGCAAATCGTCTAGTTGCATGCAAGTTATGCATTGTATTTTGTGGGTTTCGTGAATTGTAGATCTCCTCACAATCCAGTGAACCATCGGAAGAAATAGGAATATTGAGAGAGACAGACAGTGAGAGTGAGAGAGCGATAGTGAGCACTCTTGTCTGACTCCACTTCACACTTGGAATGCATCTGTCAGCTGATCTCCATATACGAGTTTGCAGTGTAGTGTATCCTTATATGAATTCTGTATGATGGTAACGATTTCCTCAGGCACACTTTAGGATCGGGAAATATTCCATGAGGTTCTCTCATCCATGTTGTCAAACGCTTTCTCATAATCAATGAAGTTGATAATATGGTGACGAATTACATTCAATTGATTGTTCAACGATGTTCGATGGTGCTGTGATCTGATCGGTGCGCGATCTATATTTACGGAATGCAGCTTGTGAATTTCGGAGTATGTCGTCTACTGAATCTTTCGTTCGATTCAACGACACTCTATTGAAATCTGTTTCTCGTACTGATAGTAATGTGATGCTTCCATAGTTCTCACACTTGCTCAGATCTCCTCTCTTTGATGTTTAGATGAGATACACTGCCCTCTATTATGTCGACACTTGTTCTTCCCCTCGAATCTGTCAGAGTGTAATGTTGTGCATGTCTGCAGATTCTTGTTTGTTTTACAACAGTGTTTCAGCTGATATATTGTCTGCTTCTGATGCTCTCGCACAGTTGGTTTGTGTGATGACAATGTTGATTGCTTTTAATGAGGGTTGTGTTACATTTATAATAATTTCTGTGTGTGATTCCTCAATGTCCACTGGTTTTAGTGGTGCCGGTTTATTCAGATGTTTATCAAAGTGATCTACACACCTGTTCCACTTTTCTGAATTCTTGTTATTGGGTTATTTGATTTATTCCTCACTGGTCGTTCTAATTTCTCATATTTGCCTTCAAGTCTCTTTGCTGTATCACATAATTTTCCCATATTTCCTTCTCTTGCAGCTTTTTCACTGTCCTAAACCTATTTTCGATTTCCAGATCTAATGCCCCACTTCATTCTCTTGATTGTTTCTGTGTATTCAACTGGTGCCTTCAATGTCGCTGATCTTGTGCAACTATTACGAATTGCTTTCCTATTGTCCATCCCTTCTTGAACATTACCCAGGTTTTCAATAGCAATCTCATATTTATGATTTGTTTTCTTGTTGTTCAGCAACTACTGACACATTGCAGTCAGTGCTTGGTTGACCCATTTCCAGTTGTTCCGCATTGTAGATTCCTGTTCTCTGAATAGATCATGTAAGACTTGGAACCTGTTGGTGAGAGCTATCGTGAATTCGTCGAGTTTGACAATATCTCGAAGAAAGTCTGTATTGAGCTTTTGTAATGCTGTTTCTCCACTACTTATCTGGTTTTTTAGCTTCCATCTCCTCTTATCCACAATCAGGTTGTGACCTGAATCTATGTCAGCTCCTCTCCTCTTCTCATTCTCAAGCTTTCCATGGATCTTCTGAACTCTTTAGGATGCAAATGTGATTGATCATGTTATTTGCAATGTGGTCTGATGAAAACCATGTAGCATCACGTTTGCTTGTGTAGGTGAATATAGTACCATTTATCACCATTTTGTTAAGTGTACACAAATTTACAAATCTCTCACCGTTTCCTTTCCTTTCTCCCAGTCCTTGTCGCACCATTATATCCGGTTTTGTACATTCCGACTCTGACGTTTATGTCTCCCATTAGGATTGCTAGGTCGTTTCGTGTGTACTTCTCTACGATCGACTGAAACCTCTCATATAACTAATTCTTATCTTTTTCTTTGCTTTCATTGGTGGGTGCATAGCACTGTATATGGTTCATTGCAATCCACTCCTTCTTTGTTTTGAAGAATGTTTGTATGATTCTTGACCCATGAGTTCGCTAGACCATAATTGTGTTTTGTGTTTCGTTGGACAGTACCAGTGCATCTCCTTGTATGCGAAGCTTCCATGATATGGGTTTGACTTATTCTGAGCACTGATAGGTTGTATCTCCTCATTTTACACAGCTTTTTGACTGGTTCACCCGGTCTCCCACATTTTACGGACATTCCATATACCTATATAAATTGTTGCTGGGGTTTTCAAAAGGGATATCGACGCATGACTGACGAAGAATTTCGGCTTCCAGAATGAGGTTTCATAACTCTTCTAAATCAATAACCTCTAATTCCTGGGACAGAGCTTAATTATTTCAAATAAATTTTCTTGGTTAGCGTTTATTCAGCGAATTTGCTTTCTACGAGATGAAGTTGCTAACCCCATCCCCAACCCTCTGCCTCTACACAATTTTGGAATCGGAAGTAACTCTAGAAGGGCTACAGTGGGATCCTCTAGAGTCGACCTGCAGGCATGCAAGCTTGAGTATTCTATAGTCTC